>NC_143040.1:34209249-34399249 GCF_057628025.1 Oncorhynchus mykiss
CAGGGTTGACCTACTAGAGAGTACAAAACAGGATCAGATCGAGTCGTTGTGTTCAGAGAGGAAGAAAATGTTCCAGGTGACAGGTGTTTAACGTTGTTGTGTACCTGTGTTTATGCATGCTGTGTGTGTGTACTGCTTTATCTCCTAAGTGTTATACAAGTTGACTGCAGGTATTTACTTAAGTGTAACAAAAAAAAGTAGCTACATTCCGTGGCTATTTCCAAGTACCCCGGTATATGGTAATAACGGTATACTGCCCAAGCCTAGTACACAGCCTAGTAAGGTCACACTCACACATACACAAACTATGTGTTAGCATCTTCTGTATTCGGACTGTACATTAGTTGGAGACTTATCTCCCTCACCAACTTCAAACATCTGCTATCTGAGCAGCTAACCGATCGCTGCAGCTGTACATAGTCTATCGGTAAATAGCCCACCCAATTTGACCTACCTCATCCCAATACTGTTTTTATTTATTTACTTTTCTGCTCTTTTGCACACCAATATCTCTACCTGTACTTGACCATCTGATCATTTATCACTCCAGTGTTAATCTGCAAAACTGTAATTATTCGCCTACCTCCTCATGCCTTTTGCACACAATGAATATAGACTCTCTTTTTTTCTACTGTGTTATTGACTTGTTAATTGTTTACTCCATGTGTAACTCTGTTGTCTGTTCACACTGCTATGCTTTATCTTGGCCAAGTCGCAGTTGCAAATGAGAACTTGTTCTCAACTAGCCTACCTGGTTAAATAAAGGTGAAATTAAAAAAAATTGGTCATAACGTGGTGCTAATATATTCGTATGTGTTTTTGACCTTCACCTGTGGGATCGTCTGAAGGAGTTGCTGAGGAGGTATTTCTGTCGGTAATAAAGCCCTTTTTTGTGGAAAAACTCATTCTGATTGGCTGGGCCTGGCTGCCAAGTGGGTGCCCACCCTCAGCAACTCATGGGTGGGCCTTCCAGGCGTTGGCTGCACCAGTGCCCAGTCATGTGAAATCCATAGATCAGGGCCTAATTCATTTTATTTAAAGTCACTGATTCACTTATGAACGGTAACTCAGTAAAATCTTTGAAGATTTTGAATTTATATTTTGATTCAGTATAATATTGCAAAAAATGTGTCAAAGAATAATCCTGAATACAAAGCATTATGTTTGAGGCAAATCCAACACATTACATCTCTCAGTGCTACTCTTAATATTTTCAAGCATACTGGTGGCTGAATCATGTTCTGGGTATGCTTGTCTTTTGCAAGTTTTTCAGGATAGAAAGAAAAGGAATACAGCTAAGCACAGGCAACGAGGAAAACCTGGTTCAATTTGCCTTCCAACAGAGACTGGAAGAAAAATCCACCTTTCAGCAGGACAATAACCTAAAAAAAGATATATACTCGAGTTACTTACCAAGATGAAATTGAATGACTGGCTGAGTTTTGACTTACATCTACGGCAATATTTGAAATTGGCTGTCTAGCAATGATCAACAACCAACTTGAGAGCTTGAATTAAAAAAATAATAATGGGCAAATATTTTCCAATCCAGGTGTGCAAAGCTCTTAGATACTTACCAAGACTCACAGCTGTAATCGCTGCCAAAGGTGATTGTATTGACTCAGGGATTTGAATACTCTAATCAAAAATTTGACATGAGTATGTTGTGTAGATCGTCGATTAAAAAAAATGAAAACATTTTTTTAATCCATTCTAATCCCACTTTGTAACACAACAACAAAATCTGTGTGAATACTCTCTGAAGGCACTGTGTATCCTTCAGTGTGTGTACCTGTGCTTATGAATTCATAAATGTGTTTCTGCATTGTGTATGTACACGTGTGTGTGTGTGTGTGTGTGTGTGTGTGGTGTCATGGTAGGCTGTAACCCTGAGGCTTGATCTCAGCAGGTGCCTAGGGGTCAACGCGACCCCCCTCTGGGATTTGTGCTCTGCAGGGTCCATGGTCCAAAGATTTCCTTCAGATAAGGCGCAGCATGAGAGCGAGGGAGAAGAGAGGAAATGAAGATAGTGGTGGAAGGGGAGAGAGAAAGAGAAGGATGTGGATGGAAGAGAGAGAGAGACCCCTGTACTGTATAATGTCAGTACAGGAGATAGCGAGGCCGGCAGCTAAGTGCTTTTGTCCCTGTTTTATCCTCTGAGCCGAAAGGTCCCGGATAAAAAGGCTGGAGCTGCAGAACAGTCTGTCATTCTTTCTCCCAGGCCTGTGGTTACACTGGCCACCTGCAGAGAGGAAGGAGGGAGGGAAAAAAAATTGAAAAACCGAAAGGGAAGGTTACGGTGACAGAGAGATGTGCAATTTGAGGTTGACCTGACCTCGTTTTCAAACACTTTCATTTTCCAACCCAGTCAGTAAAATGGTTCTGCTTTTCAAGGTGACGTTATTGGGTTAACTCCCTATAGGCCGCACGTGTCGCGCAGCTGAGAGTCGAGCGGAGACGAACGGATTTGGTTCAGCCAATCAGTCGTCCTGATGAGCCATTCCCATCTAGCTAGTTTATTCTTGTGTTCCGAAGTTGGGACTTGGAAGAGTGTTCAGAATCATTCCGTTTGAGTAATTGTACATTTTTACAATATTTGTACTTTAGCGGTCACCATGGCCTGATATTGGATACACTATCTAGCTACTTCTCCTTACTGCTGGACAGCAGTGCTTGGCAAGAGAGAGCGAGGATCACTGTGCCCCATGTTGCCAGCTTGCAGTGCAAACTCTCCCAATTGTGTAGTTTAACCTTCTGCTGTATCACAGTGACATCCAGATGGTTATTACCACTATTACAAGCTATTTCTCATGTAGGCTCCTATCCTACTCCAAATCAAATGAAGTGGGATGGAACAAATTGGACTCGTTAACTACCACCGGCGACTTGGGCAACTGTTGCCCGGTGGGAAGCAACTCATGTCGGCAAGCATCTCAATACAACACCGTTGCACTGGCTTGTCGTAACGTTTATAGGGACAACCCCCTTTTTTCAATTTTCACCTAAATGATATACCCAAATCTAACTGACTGTAGCTCAGGACCTGAAGCAAGGATATGCATATTCTTGGTACCATTTGAAAGGAA
This sequence comes from Oncorhynchus mykiss, assembly GCF_057628025.1. Taxonomy (NCBI): domain Eukaryota; kingdom Metazoa; phylum Chordata; class Actinopteri; order Salmoniformes; family Salmonidae; genus Oncorhynchus; species Oncorhynchus mykiss. The sequence continues at coordinate 34,212,336 of NC_143040.1, forward strand.
ACACTTTGAAGTTTGTGGAAATGTGAATTGAATGTAGGAGAACTTCTGGTAGAAGTAAATACAAAGAAAAACTACTTTTTTTTCTCTAACACCATCTTTGAAATGCAGCAGAAAGGTCCTGTTCCAGCCATCCCTCTGGTTGTAATTCCGATGGTGTCCACAAGATGGCAGCAGTATGTGTGCAAAGTTTGACGGATAACTTGAAATATGACATTTAGCTTGAAGTCACTCAGGTACATTTGGGCAAATCGTGAAGGAGACATTTGCATTCATATTACATTTGTCTGCAAAAAAATCGTAATCTGTATACTTGGACTTTGATTTAGCTTCTCCAGTATTAGTAGCCATATTTTAAGTTCAACATTTGCAAAACAACCAGTTTTCATAACTGAATATTCTTATAATTTTTGTCCAAAATGAAAAGGCATGCTGTCGTACAAGGTTAGAAGCTACATTTTACGACAGATACATGGTTTCCGGATACTCCCATAAAGCCCAGCTCATTGGCTATCTAGCTAGCTTTGTTTGACCCCGATTTGATGCTTATTTGACAAAGTTAGCCGTTCAAGTGAAGAACGCCGTGTCATCGGCGTGCCATGAATGCGTCGCTCTCTGACCAAATATGGTGTTCTATAGGATATACTACACCCCTAATGATATAGTGAAGTCTGGTTACGTTCTGAGATCTCTGAGGAATACATACGAACGCGATTTGACTGGTTGAAACAACGTTTAGGGTGAGATTTTCAGATTCCTTTCTTTGCAAATTGAGCAAGTGGAAATACAAAATCCATCGTGCATGCTATATGGACCTTTTTTAGGATATGAAAAAGGATTTTATCTAACAAAACGACACTTCATGTTATCTCTGGAACGATAAATCAGAGCAAGATTTCAGAATGTAAGAACACATTTCACCTTCAGAGGTGAATTTATCAAACCTATCACTGTGAGAAAAGTGTTTTGTTGTTAGGAGCTCTCAAACAATAGCATGGATTTTTTTTGCAGTTATAGCTACTGTTAATTGGACAGTGCAGTTATACGATCAAGAATTTAAGCTTTCATCCGATATAAGACACCTATGTACCGACATTTTGTTGTTTCCCTTAAACCTGTGATGGATGAGTCCTTCCCAGCTAGTTAGCTGGCAACAGCATGGCGCTAGTTAAAAGGTATATAAAAAGATGCCGATCCCTAACTAATTGGCATGTCACGGTGATATCCAGATGGTGACCAACACTTCAAGTTATTTCTTCCTCTCCCATTGAAATAAACATGGCTTTTTTATATACCTTTTAACTAGTGCCATGCTGTTGCCAGCTAACTAGCTGGGAAGGACTCATCCATTCGTCTCCACACGACCCTCAGCTGCGCGAATTACGTCATCAATTTGGGCACCAGTCGTGTCGGTATAGCCTCTCTCCTCTCAGAGATGTCTTTCAGTCTCTGAATGATGATGTCATTCACAGCTAGTTATTAGAATAATTGGATTGGTCGAAACTAGAGTAACAATGTTTACCGTACTAACTGCAATTTAATTAAACAGACACACATTATCAGCTAGGCCGACTTCTTAATAAGCAACACCAGTGCACACTATTATTTATTTAAAAAAATCTAATTCCATATTTTTTTTCCTTGCTCTAGCCTTGAGAATGAATAAAGTGATTTTATTTATTTATTTATTTTATTTTTCCCCCCCAATTTGGAATTATTAGATTTGGCCATGTGTCCATTTAAATGCATAGCCTCGGAAAACCAAAAACAATTTCCAGTGGAAGAGAGCAACAGCAGCCTGCTTCATGTAGAACACTAGAATTTTTCTATTTCAATGATTAAGATAACATCACCAATTTCAAAAAGAGGTCCACAGTAATGTGGCCCTGAAAGGGGAAAAATACAGTTTTGCCAATAGGGGGGGAGAATTTTTTTTAAATAATAATTGAAACTACACTTTACTATAAAAATGTTAATGTTCAATCCGCCTACAGAGGGTAATTCAGCCGCTTATAGAGGGGAGAGGGATACAAAGAGAGATACAGAGAGAGAAAGAGAAGAGCAAGCGAGGAAGCTGTTGAAGGAAGAGAAGGAGAGGGGAGAGCCTGTGGTGTAAGAGGGAACACTCAGACGTATAGACACCTTAAACAGATACAGCTCTTCACCTTCAGGCATCCATATTTATAACCCAGCAGGACAGCAGCTTCTACAGATAATGGACATTTCATTTACTGCAGAGTGTGAAGTCAGTGAAGTGCTTTTAAAGACATGATGCTTGTGTGGTTGGCATGTGTGGGTGACTGGCCTACTGTGTTTTGTGTTGCTGAATGATTGTATTGGTCTTCGGGTATGTGTTTTGGGTCTTGACCCAAAGCCTCTTTCTCTAGAGATGCATCTCTAGGCCTGCTCTCTACCTCTCTCTTACCCTCCCTCCCATCTGCCTTCTCCTCCCTTCTCTCTATTGTTTAATTTCTCGGTCTGATTGAGATAATATCGCGTCGCTAACAGTCATGGCCGCCGGCGGCCTTCCCATTGGCCATCGGTCGGAGGGTTAGGGTCAGGGGTCAGGCGGGCGTTATCTGGCCAATCGCAGCCGCCCCGCAGATCTGCCTTCCCAGTCATCTGAGGTTTTAGATAAACTGCTCTGCTGTCTGCCGCCCGCCGCAGGGCAGCCGCGAAAAACACGCAGATTATCCGATAATTTCATAAAAGGACAGGCCGGGTCAGCTATGCAGACAGGCGTGGGGGACACTGCGGAAAAAAGGAGAAAAGAATGGAGAGAGAGAGGAGAGGAAAACAGTGAAGAGAAGTTGTGTTGACATTGCTGTGGTCTTTATAGATAGATTACATATTTTTGTAGGGTTCTTATCATTTGAATGCGACACGTGACATATTCCTGTGTGTCAACTGTCCCAGTCATTGTGATGCACGCAGCATACAGATGTTTTCTCCTAATTTGACCAGTTTCTCAAAGCAGGAGAATCATCCTGCTGCAACAGGACATGTTAATTATTACGTGGATTATAATACATTTACATTTTTTGTAAGAGGTTGATGCCGTTTTCGTTTGGTCAAGTCTGAAATCATAAAGTGGCACTTCCGAACTTTAGAAGCCTTTTTAAAACCTTGAACACACGACAAGTTTGCAGTTGCAGGGAAATTCTTTGCGACAACAGAGTGATTTAAGATGGTACACCTGTATATGTCGTGACCATATTGCATATGCCACCTTACTGAATAAGTATCCTTTACTAGTATGATACTATAAACTATTACAATACAGTGTTGTTCCTGGGGGGAGCATATTACATGTGAATACACCACCATACATAGCCAACCATAAATCGTTTTGTGTGAGGAAGCATATTGCCTGTGACACCTTGTTACATTACCACACTATTCCACCCACCATCATTAGGCCTATAGCTGTGTTGCGGTGGGGGAGCATATTGCCTGTGACACCTTGTTATGTTAACAGGCTATCACACAGGCTATTACAGCACAATAGAGTGCCTCAGTGGGGAGTGTATTTAATGTGACACGCAGGCAGGCAGGCTGTATGCATACTGTAATGAGTCCGGTCCCAGAGGACTGTCGCTGCTTAACCTTCGCAACCCCTTCGCTAATTACTGATCCAACTGCTACTGCAGCTGAGGGAAGGGAGGGAGGGAGGAGGAAGGGAGAGGGGAAGAGAGGGAAATAAGGAGGAGAGCAGGTAACCCCCAGTTTGGTGATCAGTGATATTAATGAAGGAAGGAATACCCATTACTAGACTTGAGGAAAGATCAGTACTGTTATTGGAAGATAGATTTATAATATAAATATGGGCTCGGCTACCCGAGGGGAGGAGTGTTAGGCTACCAGATGCCTGATAAATAGTTGTGGTATATAGCCTAGCTCTTATCCATGTACTGGAGCAGTACTGTGTGCTCTCGTCCTTTGTTCTAGCCATGTGTTTCCACGTGTGTGCCAAATTCCTGTGGAGTGTGTGTGTGCGCGCGCACCTTCTATTGGTTGTGTTTAGTCATGGGTTTTCCCCAACTGCAGTTAAGCAGGTCAGAAGGTACATTTGAAGTCATTTAAACTCAACCACTCCAAATTTCTTGTTAACAAACTATAGTTTTGGCAAGTCGGTCAGGACATCTACTTTGTGCAGTTATAGCCTTGCAGACCTTCGGCATTCTGTTGTCAATTTGTTGAGGTAATCTGAAGAGATTTCACCCCATGCTTCCTGAAGCACCTCCCACAAGTTTGATTGGCTTGATGGGCACTTCTTACGGTCAAGCTGCTCCCACAATAGCTCAATAGGGTTGAGATCCTGTTAGCATGCTGGCCACTCCATTATAGACAGAATACCAGTTGACTGCTTCTTCCCTAAATAGTTTGGAGCTGTGCTTTGGGTCATTGTCCTGTTGTAGGAGGAAATTGGTTCCAATTAAGCGCCGTCCACCGGGTATGGCACGGCGTTGCAAAATGGAGTGATAATCTTCCTACTTCAAGATCCCTTTTACCCTGTACACATCTCCCACTTTACCAGCACCAAAGCACCCCCAGACCATCACATTGCCTCCACCATGCTTAACAGATGGCGTCAAGCACTTCTCCAGCATCTTTTCATTTTTTCTGCGTCTCACGAATATTCTTCTTTGTGATCCAAACACCTCAAACTTAGATTTGTTTGTCTATAACACTTTATTTTTTCAAATCTGTTGAGTGTCTGGGTTATTTTGCCCACCTAAATCTTTTCTTTTTACTTGCCAGTCTGAGATATGGCTTTTTCTTTCAAATCTGCCTAGAAGGCCAACATCCCAGTCACCTCTTCACTGTTGACGTTGAGACCATTTTCGATGCCCTGGCTGAGGGAAGGAGGTTCTCACCCAAGATTTGACGGTACATGGCCCCGTCCATCGTCCCTTTAATGCGGTGAAGTTGTCCTGTACCCTTAGCAGAAAAGACCCCCAAAGCATAATGTTTCCACCTCCATGTTTGACGTTGGGGATGGTGTTCTTGGTGTCATAGGCAGTATTTCTTCTCTTCCAAACACGGCGAGTTAAGTTGATGCCAAATAGCTCCAGTTTGGTCTCATCTGACCACAACACTTTCATCCAGTTGTGCTCTGAATCATTCAGATGTTCATTGGCAAACTTCAGACGGGCATGTATATGTGCTTTCTTGAGCAGGGGAACCTTCCGGGCGCTGCAGGATTTCAGTCCTTCACGGCGAAGTGTGTTACCAATGGTTTTCCTGGTGACTATGGTCCCAGCTGCCTTGAGATCATTGACGAGATCCTCCCGTGTAGTTCTGGGCTGATTCCTCACCCTTCTCATGATCATTGCAACTCCATCTTGCATGGAGCCCCAGGCCGAGGGAGATTGACAGTTATTTTGTGTTTCTTCCATTTGCGAATAATCGCACCAACTTTTGTCACCTTCTCACCAAGCTGCTTGGTGATGGTCTTGTAGCCCATTCCAGCCTTGTGTAAGTCTACAATCTTGTCCCTGACATCCTTGGAGAGCTCTTTGGTCTTGGCCATGGTGGAGAGTTTGGAATCTGATTGATTGCTTCTGTGGACAGGTGTCTTTTATACAGGTAACAAGATGAGATTAGGAGCACTCCCTTTCTGAGTGTGTTCCTAATCTCAGCTCGTTACCTGTATGAAAGACATGTGGGAGCCAGAAATTTTTGTTGTTGGTATTCTGTCTCTCACTGTTCAAATAAACCTACTATTAAAATTATAGACTGATAATTTCTTTGTCAGTGGGCAAACGTACAAAATCAGCAGGGGATCAAATATTTTTTTCCCTCACTGTATTTAATGAAGCTGCCAGTTGAGGACTTGTGAGGTTTCTGTTTCAGATCACTTTTAGGTTATGTTAATGGTCACAAAATGTGCTTTTCTTTCAAAAACGAGCAGATTTCTAAGTGACTCCAGACATTTGAACGGTCGTGTATATGGATGGGTTTCCCCCATCTGTATGGGAGAAGGTGACTCGTCGGACTCAGGCGTGCCAGGAGTGCCCACTTTTTTTCCCTGGCATTGCCACCTGTCATCTGGCACAGGTGGTACAGCTCACCTGGCACCGCAGGGCAGAAACAGACCCTGGCCTCTCGCCCGTGTCTGTCTCTGCCCGCTCCGCTGCCTGTTTTATGCCCGCTCACCGCCTGTTTGGCTGGCTGTGTCCACTCCTGTCGCCATCCTGACTGACACACACATACACACACCTGTGATGACTGGCACACAGGGCAGAATCCCAGATAGCCAGCCCAACACCAACACACCTCTAGACTTGTAATATATCATCCAACTCTCACTGGATGTCACAAGGTATTGGTGCTGTTTGTGTATTTGTGTGTGTGTGGTGTGTGTCTGCTCGCATGAATATGTGTACTGTATGTATGCTTCTGTAGTTTGGGGTCATTGCGCTGTGTTTTTTTGCTGCAGTGCCCAGTGTGCTGTCTTTGATGTGAAGGGCTCGATGAGTGAAGACTGGGTGTGATGTGGGCTGGGTGTCATTGACAGTGCAGCTTGGTGAAACTGTGCCCATGTTTGCTCTCTGTCTGTCTGTCTACGGTCCTGTTCCATACATACCTAGAGGGGCCAGAGAGTTTGGCAGAGGCTCACCTTGGCTCCTCCTTGACTTTCAGTGGGCCACCATTTTAGAGAGAGCGGGATTCACTGTTCATTTCAGATTGTTTGTTTGTTTTACTTCTATTTATTGTTTAAACATATGTTTCCCATTCCAATAAAACCCTTTGACTTAAGTTGAATTGACAGGTGGAGAGAGAGAGAGAAAAAAAGAGCGGGATAGTCATGAAGCCAGTAGGCCAGCCTTGTGTGAGAGAGGCGGATGGAACAGAATTGTAGAGAGATGTCATTGTATTTCTTGCCCATAAGAAGTGGGGGGAGAGGGATACAGCCTGTAACACAGCCTGGTGGCTGTTGTTCCTGCGGCTCCATTAGAAAAGGCCAGTCATGCAGAAAAGCCCTGACTCACTGATTGATAAGGGGCTCAACTATACACAACACACACACATACATACGTGCACACGGACACGCATACACAAACACAGATGGATGCATGCACACAAAAACACACATCCCGGGGGTGCTGCTCCTCTCTAGCTATCTCTCTCTCTCTCCCTCCCTCAGCTCTCTGATCTGTTCATCTCCTTCGACGTGAAACCCCAGGGCGCGGCGTCGCTGGCCCAGGTCCACAAGGCAGTGTTGCATGATGGTAGGACGGTGGCTGTGAAGGTCCAACACCCCAAGGTCCAGACACAGAGCTCCAAGGACATCGTGGTCATGGAGGTAAAGCCTGTTTGTCTGTGTTCAATAACCGTTGACGTATCTTCTGACATATTACCTCATCAATGGTCTCTCCATAATGTCTTTCTCTGGGTCTCCCTGTCTCTCTTTCTGTTTTCTCTCTGTCTCTGTCTCTTTGTCTCTGTGTCTCTTTGTCTCTCTCTCTTTCTCTCTCTCTCTTTCTGTCTCTGTCTCTGTCTCTCGTGTGTATTTGTGTATGCATGCGTGCATGTCTCTGTGCATATATATGTGCCGTGCGTACATGCGTGTTCCCCCTCTAGGTCCTGCTGAACATCGTCCACTGGCTGTTCCCAGACTTTGCCTTCATGTGGCTGGTGGAGGAGGCTAAGAAGAACATGCCTGTAGAGCTGGACTTTCTCAACGAGGGACGCAACGCTGAGAAGGTGGCGGTCATGCTCGCACACTTCCCCTGGCTCAAGGTACACACACACACACGTTGTTACTCTGCTGGAGTATACAGTATATTTTTCCTTGTTGTCTATTTGTCTACTGTCTATTTCCCTATTCTTCTTTTAGCTTCGGTTGAATGTGGCTTGGTGTAACTGTCCAGAGAGCATGATTGATTAAGAGCAGCTACTATCGATCAGTGTGATAGTGAATGTTCGCAGAGAGATATGATGACTGTGTGTTTGTGTGTTTTGGGGAGGTGTGGAGGAAAACAATAGCAACTCTTCTAACGGTTGCGATCATGTTGTCATGCAATTGTGAAACATCCTCCCTTCCTCCATCCCTCTCCCTCTCTCAGGTACCTAAGATCCACTGGGACCTGTCTACCAGGCGGATCCTGACCATGGACTTTGCCGAGGGAGGCCAGGTCAACGACAGAGACTATATGAGGAGGCACAGCATCAACGTCAATGAGGTACGACACCATGGCTGCATTCATTAAGTCACACCGGAGCAGCATTTTTTTAGGGGACGAACAGCGAAAATGAGAGTTTGTTATTTGGCAAATCCATGTAGTCCCTCCCTGTTTGTCTGTTTTCTTCTGTTTGGTGCATATCGAATATTATTATTATTTTTTTATTATATATATTTTTTTTAACCTTTATTCTACTAGGCAAGTCAGGAACAGTGGGTTGACTGCCTTGTTCAGGGGCAGAATGACAGATTTGTACCTTGTCAGCTCGGGGATTCGAACTTGCAACCTTTCGGTTACTAGTCCAACGCTCTAACCACTAGGCTACCCTGCCGCCATGAGCCATATCGTGAGCTAATCCTCACTTCTGTGTATTTCCCTGCATTTTCGTCCTCATTTTGGGAACGTGAGTGAGGCCCACAGTAAAAGGCCAGAATTGACTATTTACTATCGTCAATGCATAACGTTGTCAAACTACTTCAGAGAAAGAAACAGTGCAGAGAGCGAGAACAAATGAAGCTTCCTAGGCTGACGTCTTATACCGCCATCCTTTTCTTCCTCCCTCCCACCCTCTACCCCCCCCCATCACCAGATGAAGAGGGAATTAAAGAAATCTCTTTTTCATATAAAAGACTGTTCTCTGCAGATGGATTACATTTATTCTCGTTTGCCGCCTATTGTCGTGGCAGGGGCTCCGTGTCTGACGGAGTACTGTTTAACTCGGCTGCCGGCTGCATTCAGGCCTGGGCAGCACATATTGGCAGGGGTGCGATACCGATCATTACACCTAGGCACAATGGTGGAACACAAAAGCCATGGGAGTCTGTGGAGAGCTGGCTAATACTGGGGAGGCGTGGTTGGAATCATAGAAGACTGGTTTGATAAATACCGTAGAGTCAGACGTGTGTGTGTGTGTGGGGGGGGGGGGGGGATGCACTTGGGAGGGTTTGTGCGTGCACTTTTGTCATCTGTTAACGTGTGTGTTGACCCCTCTGTCTGTTTGTGTTGATCGTTATGCATATGCTTATACGCACCTGTGTGTGTGTGTGTGTGCGTGTGTGTGTGTGTCAGGGATGTGGCTTGTGTGGGCTTTTGACAGAATCAGCAGAGAGACACTAATGGTTTATTGATTGATAATAAAGTGTGCGTTATCACTGAGGTATTTGGCTGGGAGATTGCCGCTCTGCTCTTATTGTTTTTCTGTTACTGTGTGATGTCTTCCTGATAGGAAACAATAATTATCTTTCTTTCCATCTCTCTTGCTCTCTCTTTCTTTCCGTCTCTCTTTAGGTCATTCTCTTCCTCTCCCCACTCTTTGTCTTTTTTAAATGTCTGTGAAAGAATGAGACAGAGAAAGAAAGAGACAGGAAAAGAGGAGATGTGTACATGACTGCTGCCCTCTGCACACTCAAGCCACGGCTGCCAGTCAGGGCTCTAGAGTGCAACCATTTTAATCGCATATGCGCGTAAATATTTTGCTGTGCGACCTGGAATTTTAACTTGAGAGCACCAGTGTGCCTAGAAAAATTTAAGGATTCAAGCTTTACTACCTAAAACATTGTGCACCTAAATTTATTTGGTGCACACGTGCTCCTTGTAAAAATTACAAAAAAGTCAGCATAGAGCCCTGCCAGTATATTACATTGCAACATCATGTTCCGCTGTGGGTGTGTGTTTCCGGGTGTGTGTTTCCGGGTGTGTGTTTCCGGGTGTGTGTTTCCGGGTGTGTGTTTCCGTGTGTTTCAGTGTGTGTGGGTGTGTTTCCGGGTGTGTGTGGACAGGGTTAAAGCTCCATTCCAGTTCACACATGCTGATTATTTGGCTGATGATCTGCTGATTAGTTTCATACATCTCTATTAAAATGAAACGTTTTGCTTACTCTTTATGTATCCAATCAATCATGCCTCAATGTGCCCTCGAAACATGGACACACACAAACACAAACACTTGCACTCACACACCCATATGCACACAGGATTTCAGATGTATATTTCAGTGCTGCACCTACAGCCTCAAAATAAGCCATTACTCTTCATAACAGGTAATTTCATGCCTTGCTTTACAGCAACAGAGAGGATGGGGGAGGGGGAAAGGGGGAGAAAAGAGAGAGGGAGAGACGAGTGAAAACAGGGTAAGAAATTGCAAGGAGGAGAGACACAGTATAGCAAAAGAACAGAGAGAGAGAGGGAGCAGAGATGGTGACACCTTCACTTTTTCCACATTTTGTTATGTTACAGCCTTATTCTAAAATGGATTACACTCTTTATTTCCCTCATCAATCTACACACAATTTCTCATAATGACAAATCAGGTTTTTAAATATCACATTTACATAAGTATTCAGACCCTTTACTCAGTACTTGGATGAAGCACCTTTGGCAGCGATTACAGCCTCGAGTCTTCTTGGGTATGACGCTACAAGATTGGCACACCTGTATTGCACAGCTATTTTCAGGTCTCGGGTACCTTACCCGTTTGTATACATGGCTAGCATAATAAATTATTATTATTTAACGTTCAAACGGCTCTCCTGTGACGTAGGTACGTGCGACATGAGCCTAGTTTCCTGAAACGAGTCACAATTTTATGTGGTTTGAAATACTACCAACTTTTAGGATGCTGATGAAGGTGGCACCTTTACAAGATGGTATCTTCCTGTGCATTCTCGTTTTCTCAAGATGCAAGAAATGCTTAATTCTTCAGGAGTTAATATTGAGGCTGTGTGTGAGGTTATAGACCTTCTGTCAGTGTCCAGATTTCCGTTTCCATTTAACCCATCAGGAACAGTAGTCCGCAGATCCCTTGACTAACTATGCACATATATGCATAGGCCTCTTCTAAGTCCCCATCTTGTGACGGTCTAATTTGTATAGCGCCTCACCATCATCACGCGTAACACAGCCGGCACTGCTATCATCCTTTTTTTTTATTACTTCACCAAGTCTTTCCCAAACATGGGGCTACTTTTCTGGCCCTCCCTTCAGCTCCGTTTCAAAGCTTTTCTCTTATTGAATTCAACTGAACTTAGTACCTTTTTTTTTTTTTACTCTCAGAGGATTGACAATGACATTTTTCTTGCCCATTCCAAAAAGTATTTGCGATAGGGGGGTAGGCTATTTGGCACGTGCACAGTTAGACCCTAAAAGATAGGCTTACGCACAACAATGATACATTTATGGATTTTTTTTAAGGTATTGCTTCCTCTTTATTCTACCAGCCCGTGACATCACTTCCCAATATTTCATGACCCTGAACCCGCCCGGGTTATGAGTCAACCCGCGCATCTAGCATGCATATCCTAGTAGGTCAGAGGTATGGGCAAGTCAATGGGCGGACATAGCGGTAAGCTATAATTTCTCTGTGTGTAAGTCTGTCACACTAGTAATATTCTATCAGCTTTGGCCCCCAGGTGTTGTCTGTGGAGCCGTTACACACTCGTGCAGGAATGCACACACACACCCAGGCAAAAGCGCACACACACACACGTATGCAGACACACATTTTGTTATTCTTTCATCAAGGGGACCTAAAAATGTATTAATATTCAAAATCTTATTTAACCTAACACTTACCCTAACCCTAAATGAGGGAGAATGTTCCTTGTTTTACTATCCTTGTGGGGATTTTAGGTCCCGACATGGATAGGAAAACCCCGCCCTCCTGAGGGGTGAGGACTGAGGAGTGATTCTGCCTGCCTGCAAGCCTGCTGTGATGCTGTGCTCCATCTGGCAGACACTCAGACACGTTACTGTTGTTATTGATGCACTTATGAATACTGTTAGTCACACAGCTGTCAGCAATCGTGTGTGTGTGTGCGCGTGCACACGTGTGTGTGTGTGTGCGCGCGTTTGTGCGCGCACATATATGCATGCATCTGGAGAGATACCCGTAACTCTGAAGTGGTGCTCATTGACTCACACTTATCAGACTGTATCTTCCTCCAGCTCTTTATAGTTTGATCAATAAAAGCCAGATAGGGAAGGAGAGAGTATGATTGAGAGCATAGATTACACAAATATTATTCGACTGATCATCAACACACACATACAAAGAAGATACAGACTCCCAGGCATGAATCATACTGATCCCACACACACACACACCAGTGATGTTGTGTTCTAATGTGCCCCAGAGTGTATGTAGGAGGCCCAGGGATACCGTCAGTGTGAAAGATCAGTATGATTAATGTCTCGAGGTCTGTATCATTTAATTCTCTCTCTCTCTCGTAGTGTGTAGACCGTGAGTGATGAGTGTGTATGGTGACTCTATGCCTGATGACACACTCATTATTACTATGACATAAACACTATTGCTGTCAGCCACACTCTCCAAAGATATGAAGAAGAACAGTAGGGTCTGGAGTAGGGACTGGGCAAGAGGCTGGGTGCAGATTTAAGGGTTGGATCTAGAACCCATTGGTAAAGGGTTGGGGCGAGAACCCATGAGAGGTAGCAAAAGAGGACAGCAAGATAATGAGAAAGGAGAACTAGATGGGAGAAACATTGTGAGAGAGAAAGTTTAGACAATTCAATTGCGAGATGGCGATAGAAGGAAAAAGAGGGATGGAAAACGAGAGAGTTGTGACGATGAGAGAGAGCACCCTGTTGAGAGGGTTCATCAGGCAGAGGCTAGCCAGGCTACGCTACATTATGCTAGCAACTCTGAGAGCCTGGCTGAGTGAGTGAGATGGAGAGGAGGACACTTAACTCTGTAAAATACTGTTTCCCCAACCGTTAGTGGTATTAAAACCTACACAAGAGGAGGAGAGAGAACTGCTCATCTGTTCACTTTCCTCTGCATAGATCATTTTACAATAAACAGAAGTGTGTGCACAAATACACATAGTACACACAGATTATGCAAAACTCTGCATCATCAGCATTCTTAACAGCGTAATATATGTCTTGGATATATTCGCCAAACTTTTGTCTCCCAAATCATCTCTGGTTGGAAAAATGAAAAGGTAAATCTGTTTATCCATGCCGTGCACGTCGGGGTCGAGTCCAGAGAAAAGTCTATTTGGTCCATCATTAATCTTTTGATTACACACACGGCAGCGACTCGCGCGCACACACGCCTGCCCGCCCGCGCACGCACACACACACACACACACACACACACACAGATGCCAGGGCCAGTTAATAATTCTATCCATTCTCACCTGGCCGGACAGACTCATTTATTATGTCTAATAACACTCACTATCAGCTAATGGCCGGGCCCGCCGCTACTGTGGCCCCGTACAGTGTGTGTTTGCGTGCATGGAGACAAAGAGATATACACTCTTTTTATGACGTCAGATAATTCTCTATCTATCCGGATTTAAAGTAAACTGTCTTTATGTGGGTTGCTTGCGAGGCAGTAGCCATCTGCAGTTTTCCAATTTTCAACCAAGTGCCGTGCAGAGTCTTTGTAATGATTTGATAGAAACAATGGTCTCCTCTTTCTAAACGACAAGCACAGTGCAGATGTTAAGACGGAATAAACTGGGGATTGTGTGTTTATAAACTGGGATTTGGAGAGAGAATATGACAATCCAGACTTGTAATCCCATGAGAGGAGTAGAGATTACAGACAACACAGATTAGGAGTGTCTGGAGGCACGACAATTTGCATCTGCTATATTGTTTCATCAGACACACTACACCGTCTTTGAGGAAACCGTGTCAGGCCATGGCTGTGTTTCTGACTGTGGGATGTCTTCTCAATTGACTATCACTTTAAGCAGTATGTATTTTATTTTAAACTATGGGTATGTTAGCCCTGCGCTACAGACCTGTGCTACACTATGCCTGTGTTAGCGTTAGCATGGTCACTATGTTAGAAATCTCAGCTAACCCAAACCATTGCCAGTGCCTTGACACACCATGTTAAGTGGATACATTGTCTGTACTGTATGCCTGCTGGAGTGGTAAGTCATTAGTGCTTTGACAGCGTTAGATAACCAGCCTAGAGAAGAGGGTTGGCGTAAAGGTATGCTACTGAATTCTTCTAAGAGAGCGCCATTAAACCTAAATGACCCACGTCACAGCACTGTACCCATAGCAATAGGCTCTGCCCCAAATGGCTGTGGTCAAAAGTAGTCCACTATACAGGGGATACGCTGCCATTTGGGATGCAACCATAGTAATTCAATGATTTGCAATGGAGGCACTTAATTTCTTAATTTCTTCATCAGCTGGAAGCATTACACGAAACCCAAACCGGCTGCGCGCGTGCGCCATCGTGCATAAATGTATTTTGTACCCCCACACCAAACAAGATCACGACATGCAGGTTAAAATATCAAACAAACTCTGAACCAATTATATTAATTTGGGGACAGGTCGGAAAGCAATAAACATTTATGGCAATTTAGCTAGCTAGCTTGCACTTGCTAGCTAATTTGTCCTATTTAGCTAGCTTTCTGTTGCTAGCTAATTTGTCCTGGGAAATAAACATTGAGTTGTTATTTTACCTGAAATGCACAAGGTCCTCTACTCCACCAATTAATCCACACATAAAACGGTCAACCAAATTATTTCTAGTCATCTCTCCTCCTTCCAGGCTTTTTCTTCTCTTGACTTTATATTGCGATTGGCAACAACCATAAATTAGGTGCATTACCCCCACTGACCTTGTTCGTCTTTCAGTCACCCACGTGGGTATAACCAATGAGGAGATGGCACGTGGGTACCTGCTTCTATAAACCAATGAGATGGGAGAAGCAGGACTTGCAGCGCGGCCTGCGTCAGAAATAGAATTTACTTCTATTTCAGCCTTTGGCAACGCAGACGCTCTTTGGCGTTATTATTGAATAACGCACGCGACGCGAGCGGTGTAGTCAAGCTGTCACCTGACGGCTTCCCTCATGAGAAGAAGGGAGTGTGGCGCAGTGAGGGTCATCCACTTAATGTCCACGCCCTCACCTACACCACAAGCCATGTAATCAGCCGGGAACGCGCCCACTGGCTTGAACATGCACAGCTGAATTCAACAATTGTTTACAGACAGATTATTTCACTTATGATTCACTTTATCACAATTCCAGTGGGTCAGAAGTTTACATACACTAAGTTGACAGCTTGGAAAATTCCAGAAAAGGATGTCATCGCTTTAGAAGCTTCTGATAGGCTAAGTGACATCATTTGAGTCAATTGGAGGTGTACCCGTGGATGTATTTCAAGGCCTACCTTCAAACTCAGTGCCTCTTTGCTTGACATCATGGGGAAATCAAAAGAAATCAGCCAAGACCTCAGAAAAAAAACTGTAGACCTCCACAAGTCTGGTTCATCCTTGGGAGCAATTTCCAAACGCCTGAAGGTACCACGCTCATCTGTACAAACAATAGTACGCAAGTATAAACACCATGGGACCACATAGCCGTCATACTGCTCAGGAAAGAGACGTGTTCTGTCTCCTAGAGATGAACATACGTTGGTGCGAAAAGTGCATATCAATCCCAGAACAACAGCGAAAGACCTTGTGAAGATGCTGGAGGAAACGGGTACAAAAGTATCTCTATCCACAGTACAACAAGTCCTATATCGACATAACCAGAAAGGCCGCTCAGCAAGAAAGCCACTGCTCCAAAACTGCCATAAAAAAATCCAAAAATGCAATGTCCTCTGTTCTGATGAAACAATAATGGAACTGTTGGGCCATAATGACCATCGTTATGTTTGGAGGAAAAAGGGGGCTTGCAAGCCGAAGAATACCATCCCAACCATGAAGCACGGGGGTGGCAGCATCATGTTGTGGGAGTGCTTTGCTGCCGGAGGGACTGGTGCACTTCACAAATAGATGGCATCATGAGGAAGGGAAAGTATGTGTATATATTGAAGCAGCGTCTTAAGACATCAGTCTGGAAGTTAAAGCTTGGTCGCAAATGAAAAATTACCCCAAGCATACTTCCAAAGTTGTGGCAAAATGGCTTAAGGACAACAAAGTCAAGGTACTGGAGTGGCCATCACACAGCCCTGACCTCAATCCCATAGAATATTTGTGGGCAGAACTGAAAAAGCATGTGTGAGCAAGGAGGCCTACAAACCTGACTCGGTTACAACAGCTCAGGCGAAATGGGCCAAAATTCCCCCAACTTATTGTGGGAAGCTTATGGAAGGCCACCCAAAATGTTTGACCCAAGTTAAACCATTGAAAGGCAATGCTACCAAATACTAATTCAGTGTATGTAAACTTCTGACCCACTGGGAATGTGATGAAAGAAACAAAAGCAGAAATAAATCACTCTCTACTATTATTCTGACATTTCACATTCTTAAAATAAAGTGGTGATCCTAACTGACCTATTCGAACTTGTAACCTTTGGAATCAGAGACAGATGCTTACACCCATCCGCCATCCCCGTCCGTAACGCTTTAGCAAAATCAAAACCTACCTGAAGGTAACAGCACTCATTGTTGCCCCTAGAGGCCGGTTTCCATGTCATCTCCTGACGTCCTCATACATGGATGGATGTCACTGATTACTGCCCCTATATACAGAACCTTCCACCCCCACCTGGGATATGAATGTGTGTGTCGTTTTCCTTTTTATTTTTCATGAGTTTACCTCTAATACCAGCACCTCCAAAAAACGTACCTTGATGTGGGTATGTTCTTCAGCTTTGGTATAGGGGAACACAAACCTGCGCGCATACACACAAACACGCAGGTACACACAAGCCTTCGAGTGGACACGCTGAAAGAAATTAAGTGACGCTATTACAACTAGAGATGGGCACGGTTATTTGAATATTCCAACGGACGTTAGTATTCGATTACATGCGAGAGTATTCATTTAAAAATGAACACAAAAATAGATCTTAGTGAAAAGGCTTTGTAATTAAAAATAAATATATATCTATGTGACATTTCTACATACAAGGATAGAACAACAAGCAGAGTCTCTCTCACGGTCACACACACAGTACCTGCGCTCTCACACGGTCACAGCCACAGTATCTGCGCTCTCACACGGTCACACACACAGTATCTGCGCTCTCACACGGTCACACACACAGTATCTGCGCTCTCACATGATCACACAGTATCTACACATCTGCATGGGTTCACTCAGCGTTGGCTTCACGCTGCTGGCTTATTGTTGCGGAAACTGACCCACTATGCTATTTACTTTCTGTATCTACGTCATATCGCTAAGTCTACCATAACCCCCTAGAGTCGTGTGTCTGCGCCCCGTGGAAATCGAATTAGGGGGGGGGAGAAAAGGTGGGTTGGTTCTATCCTTGTGGAGACCTAAAATCCCCCAAATTCCCCACAAGGATAGTAAAACAAGGAAAATGGTCCACGATGGGAAAATTTCCTACGTCCCCATGATGACAAAGGCTATTTTAAGCTTAGAGGTTAGGTTTAGGAATAGGGTTACATTTAGGTCCCCACGAAGATAGAAAAACATTACGTGTATGTCTATTTCTTGGGTCTACTGTGATATGCGATTTGGATTATCTTTGTGTGTGTGAGAGATACTTCCCTCTCTCTCCCCAATGAAAAATAGAGTTCTAATTAATGGCCATTCGTAGATGCCTATTCCTTATCAGCTCTTTTGTTTGCTGTCTGTGTCCTTATTAACTACTGTGTGTGTGTGTGTGAGATTAATTAAATGCAGGGCTCTCCAGACAGGTTGAATGGTGTATCAGAGGGACCCTAGCAGCGTGGTGTCTTGTATAGCACAGACGTACACACAGGGGCCTCTGTTTAACTCTGTGTGTTTGAGTGCGTGTCTGAACATGTCCTGTGTCTGTAGTGTTTCAGCTCTCTGCAGGACGACAGCTGTGTGTGTGTCTGTTTCTTGGGTCTGCTGCGATATGACCCACAGTCTGTATCTCTCTGTGTGTGTGTGTGTGAGAGCGATTGAGAGACTCACTGGCTGCCACTGATGTCCTTCCCCCAGTCTTTCTCTCCTGTGATGTTGCTATTTTTAGGCTAATGATAAAAAGAGCTGTCCTGGGGGATCCCTGAGAAAGAATATCCCTTTTTTTTTCTTTTTTTTTTCTTTCATCCCCCTCTGAGAAAGAACAGAGATACCTGGGGTTGTGTCGTGCTGCTTAGTCAATATGGTGTAAGTGTTTGACACACACACATTTGAAATACTTTATTTGAATCCACAAATTACATAACATTAAGATGGGTTCAACAATTCAAAGGTCTTGGATACAAGCAGCACCTTCTCTGCTACGCTGCCCATAATAGCTGAAATGGAGCAGTACTTTGCGAGTTTCTTTGCACTCGTCTTAGGCAGGCCTGCAATCTGTAAACCAGATGCTATTTTTAGAACACTGAAAAAATTTGCACATTTATCTATATGCCAACAGTGAGCAACAAGGCCTAATTTATCATAACCATTACAGATAACAAATCCTAATTGCTCAATTGCCTCATATATTGCCATATAGATAGATATATATACAGTTGAAGTCGGAAGTTTAGACACCTTAGCCAAATACATTTAAACTCAGTTTTTCACAATTCCTGACATTTAATCCTAGTAAAAATTCCCTGTCTTAGGTCAGTTAGGATCACCATTTTATTTTAAGAATGTGAAATGTCAGAATAATAGTAGAGAGAATGATTTATTTCAGCTTGTATTTCTTTCATCACATTCCCAATGGGTCAGAAGTTTACTTACACTCAATTAGTATTTGGTAGCATTGCCTTTAAATTGTTTAACTTGGGTCAAACATTTCGGGTAGCCTTCCATAAGCTTCCCACAATAAGTTGGGAATTTTGGCACATTCCCCCTGACAGAGCTGGTGTAACTGAGTCAGGTTTGTAGGCCTCCTTGCTCGCACACGCTTTTTCAGTTCTGCCCACAAATTTTCTGTTGGATTGAGGTCAGGGCTGTGTGATGGGCACTCATATACCTTGACTTTGTTGTCCTTAAGCCATTTTGCCACAACTTTGGAAGTATGCTTGGGGTTATTGTCCATTTGGAAAACCCATTTGCGACCAAGCTTTAACTTCCTGACTGATGTCTGGAGATGTTGCTTCAATATATCCACATACTTTACCTACCTCATGATGCCATCTATTTTGTGAAGTGCACCAGTCCCTCCTGCAGCAAAGCACCCCTACAACATGATACTGCCACCCCCGTGATTCACGGTTGGGATGGTGTTCTTCGGCTTGCAACCATCCCACTTTTTCCCCCAAACATAATGATGGTCATTATGGCCGAACAGTTCTATTTTTGTTTCATCAGACCAGAGAACATTTCTCCAAAAAGTACTACCTTTGTCCCCATGTGCAGTTGCAAACCATAGTCTGGCTTTTTCATGGCGGTTTTGGAGCAGTGGCTTCTTCTTTGCTGATCGGCCTTTCAGGTTATGTCGATATAGGACTAATTTTACTGTGGATAGAAAATATTTTTGTACCTGTTTCCTCCAGCATCTTCACAAGGTCCTTTGCTGTTGTTCTGGGATTGATTTGCACTTTTTGCACTATAGTACGTTCATCTCTAGGAGACAGAACACGTCTCCTTCCAATGCAGTATGATGGCTGCGTGGTCCCATGGTGTTTATACTGGCTTACTATTGTTTGTACAGATGAGCGTGGTACCTTCAGGCGTTTGGAAATTGCTCCCAAGGATGAACCAGACTTGTGGAGGTCTACAATTTTTTTTCTGAGGTCTTGGCTGATTTCTTTTGATTTCCCCATGATGTCAAGCAAAGAGGCACTGAGTTTGAAGGTAGACCTTGAAATACATCCACGGGTACACCTCCAATTGACTCCAATGATGTCAATTAGCCTATCAGAAGCTTCTAAAGCCATGACATTTTCTGGAATTTTCCAAGCTGTTTAAAGGCACAATCAATTTAGTGTATGTGAACTTCTGACCCACTGGAATTGTGATACAGTGAATTATAAGTTAAATAATCTGTCTGTAAACAATTGTTGGAGAAATTTCTTGTCATGCACAAAGTAGATGTCCTAACCGACTTGCCAAAACTATAGTTTGTTAACAAGAAATGTGTTCAACTTCCAACTTCAACTGTGTGTGTGTGTGTGTGTGTGTACAGTGGGGCAAAAAAGTATTTAGTCAGCCACCAATTGTGCAAGTTCTCCCACTTAAAAAGATGAGAGAGACCTGTAATGATGAACATTACAGGCCTCTCTCATCTTTTTAAGTGGGAGAACTTGGACAATTGGTGGCTGACTAAATACCTTTTTGCCCCACTGTATATCTCATTTAAAAAACAAGTACCATTTTAAGATTAATTTATTGAAACTTTAATGATTATATTAGATCGTGGAACACAGTCTTCAAAAGGTTGTAACATCAGCAGTGGCACTTGCTTGTGGAAGCCTATGGCTGTGCAATGGCATAGCCTTGTTTTGTTAATTTAGCAGACAAGACACTCTTATTTCCCAAGACCTTATCACAGTCAAGCCACCTATTTTATACTGAAAAACATGTAATAGAACAGAATAAAATAAAACGAGTGATCATTTGAAACAGTGCTCTTCTTTCAGCTCTACAAGTTGAAAGACACATTTTTCAGCGTTACAAACCTAAATCTATGTATCTTTTCGATATACAGATGTTCAATTTAGTTTATGCCGTTTTAATTTTTTTCTAAATTGATTAACAATTCTTCATTGAACACTGCATGGGGATGAAATACAGTGCATTCGTAAAGTATTCAGACCCCTTGACTTTTTCCACATTTTGTTACTTAACAGCCTTATTTTAAAATTGATTAAATAACGTTTTTTTGCTCATCAATCTACACACAATACCCCATAATGACAAAGCAAAAACAGGTTTAGACATTTTTGCAGTTTTCATACCCTTTGCTATGATACTTGAAATTGAGCTCAACTGCATCCTGCTTCCATTGATCATCCTTGAGATTTTTCCTCAACTTGATTGGAATCCACCTGTGATACATTCAATTCATTGGACATGATTTGGAAAGGCACACGCCCGTCTATATAAGGTCCCACAGTTGACAGTGCATGTCAGAGCTAAAACCAGAAATTGTCAGTAGAGCTCAAAGACAGCATTGTGTCGAGGCACAGATCTGGGGAAAGGTACCAAAAATGACTGCAGTAATGACGGTCCCCAAGAACACAGTGGCCTCCATCATTCTTAAATGGAAGAAGTTTGGAACCACCAAGAGCCACCCAGCCAAACTGAGCAATCGGGGGAGAAGGGCCTTGGTCACTCTGACAGAGCTCCTAAGTTCCTCTGTGGAGCAGCACTCTACCGATCAGGCCTTTATGTTAGAATGGCCAGACGGAAGCCACTTTGGGACAAGTCTGTAATGTTCATTTAGTGGCCTGGCCAGAGGCCAGACTTGAACCCGATCGAACATCTCTGGAGAGACCTGAAAATAGCTGTGCAGCGAGGCTCCGATCAAACCTGACAGAGCTTGAGAGGATCTGCTGAGATCGCTGTCAAAGGTTCTTCAACAAATTTCTAAATAATGGTCTGAATACTTTTCAAAATGTGATATGATATGATGGGGTTTTTTTGCAAACGTTTCTAACCCTGTTTTTGCTTTGTCATTATGGGGTATTGTGTGTAAATCGTTTTCTTTTTTTTTTGCTCCTCAATCAATTTTAGAATAAGGCTGTAACGTAAATACATTTGGAAAAAGTCAAGGGGTCTGAATACTTTCCGAATGCACTGTATGGCCAGGACATCTGTTTGGTGAGCAGGCCTAAGCTTAATGATTCTGATAAAATAAATATTTTTGCATATTTTCAGTGTGGAACCGGTCTATGTTTAGAGGGGTAATAACCTAGGCTAACCAATTCTAAATGCCACTATCAGTTGACAAAGTAGGGTCGTCACTGACGTTAGTTACCACAGCCACAGTCATAAACCCTGCCTGTTTCTACAATTGTGTTTCTTAAAATCTGATTTTGAACCTAATCCTTAACCCACTGTTCCCGGGCGTCGAAGACATGGATGTCGATTAAGGCAGCCCCTCCGCACCTCTCTGATTCAGAGGGGTTGGTTTAAATGTGGAAGACACATTTCAGTTGAAGGCATTCAGTTGTACAGCTGACTAGGTATTCCCCCTTTCCCTAACCTTAAGTCCACAAACACACACAGTCCCTGAAGCTGAGAGGAGCAGGGATAACACTGTGCTGACAGGGATGCCCTTATCTCTCTTTCGTATTCTGCCCAATGACATGACACTTGTCAGCTCACAGACACCTCATATTGTCTCTCTCCCACTCTGGCATGATGGGAAAATAAGTGTTTTACAGAGAGGGAGAGAGGGCGAGTAAGGTGAACAGAGGGACTCTTGGCACTGCTCTGGAAACTAATTTTGTGCTCCATGGACATGCCCTTTAATCAATTACAAATATTTGTAGATGCTGCTGCCTCTCCTCTCTCCCTCCCCCTCTTTCTTTAATGAGTAGGGGCATGTGTACCAAAACGTTTGTGCTTTTTTGATACGATAACATGACAAACGGTCCGTTATTACAATTTGTTCAGTTCTTCTATCAAATGTGTCACACATTTGGAAATCAACTAATGGAAAGGCGTTCCCAAAAACCAGTGGGCATTCGTTTAGATTTTTGCCAGACCTTGAAAGTGGTCTCCTGATGTGGTATCAAATGTTTTTTGTCACATGCTTTGTAAACAACAGGTGTCGACTGACAGCGAAATGCCTACTCCTTTTTCATCCATGCAGAGTTAAAGAAAGTGACACAAGGAATAAATACACAGTGAATAACAATAACATGTTGTAGCAGGTTCAAGGGTGTGGGGTTTCCACGTCACCAAGTTCAATAACAAAACATGCACCATGATGCAAATGAGAAGTTTATTAGGGATTTTTGTACACCAATTACTTCAGTCCACAAGCCGTTCTCGTTGTCCGTTCCGTTCTCCAGGGGTAATCCTAAAACAGCCAATCCGACAATCCAGGTCACAAAGGATAATCTCACAGATATTGTTCTCTCTTCTCCCACTCTTCATAAATCAAGTTTTTCTCTCCATTCTCTGCCTATTTTTGCAGGCCGCTTCCTCTTATCCGCCAGTGCTCCCTGGCTTAATGATACACAGGCTCGCCTTGTTGGGGCAGGAAGGGGAGGACCATCATCAGTGAATTTCATAAAATAAAGTAGTGAAACAAAAGTTATCCTTCTTAGATAAAACTATACTAATTATATTCACGTCACCAAATCATTCATCAAAACACACTGTTTTACAATGAAGGTGTACAGTAGTCAGTTCTTGACACAAACCTGTGCACCTGGCACCTACTACCATGGCCCGTTCAAAGGTACTAAATATTTTGTCTTGTCCATTCACCCTCTGAATGGCGCACATACAAAATCCATATCTCAATTGTTTCAAGGCTTAAAAATCCTTCTCTAACCTGTCTCCTCCTTCATCTACGCTGATTTGAAGTGGATTTAACGAGTGACATCAATAAGGGATGATAGCTTTCACCTGTATTCACCTGATCAGTCTCTGTCATGGAACGAGCAGATGTTGCATACACTCAGTGTATAAGCATTGTTGTGGGCTTAATTTCAGATGGTGTTTTTTTTCAGGTTTTCACTCTCAAATCACACTTTTGTAATAGAAAAACAACACGAAGTATCGTGATATTTAACTTGGTATCGAAGTCAAAATTCTGGTAGGTGCAGCAGATAGCCTAGCAGTTAGAATCCCGGGTCTGATGGGAGAAATCTGTCGAAGTGAGCTGGCAACAGCAGGGTTGCAGGTGTCAAATGCCAATGTCTGCTGTTGTTCCCATCAAATCAATGAAGCCCATTTATTTTCTAAAGCCCATTTTACAACAGCAGTTGTCACAAAGTGCTATACAGATACCCAGCCTGAAACGTCGAAGAGCAAGCAATGCAGATGTAGAAGCACAGTGGCTAGGAAAGGAAGAGAGAGAACACAGATGTCTGCGTGAGGGTGATGGTAATGCACTCCGTACGAGCTGCATCCTAAAGATGTGTCATTATTCACAATACACACAAACGAAAACTGGTCAGGAAATGCCCAGGCTGCGTGAGGCCTTGTGGGGGTTTTGATATTAGTCGACTTAGCCCAGCCCAAAGACGAGGACCACTTCATGGGGTTCCTATGGCTGGGTAAAGTGGGTGAAGGCTTTTGAAATGGTGTACTTTTTCATGTTTAACACACACACACACACACAAACACCCTCTCATCCGCCTTCTTTCCAATAATAAAGCTTTTGACAACGTAACTACACACTAAGTCAGAGATGGAAGTGATTGTTTCTTTTCTTGTTGAATGTTTTGTCTGGTGATTTTCGATTGACACACACTGTGCCCTGCTTCTCTTCTGTGAGACTGTCACACACACATCACAACGCAGTGACTCAACATGCTGTGATTCATCTCCGCATCAAACACACACACACACACATGCGGCCCCCTGGACTGATTGTCTCAAACAGACACCTGTGTGTGGGTGCATATTTGGCTTTGTATTTGGTTGTAAGGACAAACTGTGCAGCTTCATTGTAAAAGTGACATTGCTGCAGGCTGCTGTGTCCTCCCTGCTTTTTCAAGATTGCATTGCTGTGTGTAGATCCATATCACAACTGAACCGAAAACGAATGGAATGATTGTGTAGGATTTATAAACCTGTCTGGCTTTGTATATTCTGTTATCTCCTTGTATACTATAGAACTGTTAAGATGCTGAGTACAAATAAAGTGAAATGCCCAATTTATACCAGCCCAGCATACATATACAGATAGTCTGTGTGAGTGTGTTTTAGATCATGCTGATGATTTTAGGTTAGCTATACTGTATTGTAGAATGGAAGCACACACACAAGCACATCATCTCTTGCACCACACTTATCTCTCCCTCCCTCTCTCCAGATTTCTCAGAACTTGGGGAAGATGTACAGTGAGATGATATTTGTGCATGGCTTCGTCCACTGTGACCCCCACCCAGGCAACGTGTTGGTGAGGAGGTGTCCCAACACCAAGAAGACTGAGATTGTCTTACTGGACCACGGCCTGTATCAGGTAAGACGATGGGGGGTGAGTGTGTGTGTGTGTGTGTTCGGGTGTATATTTTGTAACAGGATCAGGCCCTCTATCAGATGAGGCATTTGAGGTTCTAGCCAGGCTGATGGAGGAACCTGGAAAAACAGCATTAATCACATTACACCTAATTTTTACCGGACATCCTGGGTCATCAGTATAGACATACACACGCAAGTAGAGAGTAGCACAGTCATGAACATTCTCACACACACACTGACCAGTGGAGGCTCCTCAGAGGAGGAAGGGGAGGACCATCCTCAGTGAATTTCATAAAAATTAAAGTAGTGAAACAAAAGTTATCCTTCTTAGATAAAACTATACTAATTATATTCACGTCACCAAATCATTCATCAAAACGCACTGTTTTACAATGAAGGTGTACAGTAGTCTCAACAATACTCTCTGGGACAGCACCATGGTATAGCCAGAGGACAGATATTTTCCGTTCTCTGGGTACATTGAAGTCGATGTAAAACCTAGGAGGCTCATTGTTCTCACCCCCTTCCATAGACTTGCACAGTAATTATGACAACTTCTGGAGGACGTCCTCCAACCAGTCAGAGCTCTTGCAGGATGAACTGACATGTTGTCCACCCAATCAAAGGATCAGAGAATTAATCTAGCACTGAAAGCATAAGCTACAGCTATCTAGCACTGCAGTGCATAAAATGTGGTGAGTAGTTACAGTTTTGAACAAATGAAATTCTTCAAAAATGGAGGAGAGCGAATGGAACTAGCTATTTTAGCCTACTTAACCTGTTGCATCTCTAGGGGCGCTATTTCATTTTTGGATAAAAAACGTTCCCGTTTTAAGCGCGATATTTTGGAGGGATATTATGTTAGCTAGCTGGCTATGGCTAACAAATCAAACTTTGTCACATGTGCCAAATACAACATGTGTAGACCTTACTGTGAAATGCATACTTACAAGCCCTTAACCAACAGTGCAATTCAAGAAGGAGTTAAGAAAATACTTACCAAATAAACTAAAGTTAAATATAATAAAAAAGTAACACAATAAAATTACAATAACAAGGCTATATGCAGGGGGTACCGGTACCGAGTCAATGTACATGGTAGTCGAAGTAATTTGTAAGTCATTTGGGGGCGGTTGTCAATGTAAATAGTCCAGTTGCCATTTTATTAATTGTTCAGGAGTCTTATGACTTGGGGGTAGAAGCTATTAAGGAGCCTTTTGGTCCTAGACTTGACGCTCCGTTACCGCTTGCCATACGGTAGCAGAGAAAACAGTCTATGACGTGGGTGGCTGGAGTCTCTGACATTGTTTTGGGCTTTCCTCTGACACCGCCAAGTATATAGGTCCTGGATGGCAGGAAGCTTGTCCCCAGTGATGTACTGGGCCGTGCGCACTACCCTCTGTAGCATCTTTCAGTCCGATGCCGAATAGTAGCCATCAGGAAGCTCTTGATGGTGCAGCTGTAGATCTTTTTGAGGATCTGGGGACCCATGCCAAATCATTTCAGTCTCCTGAGGGGGAAAAGGTGTTGTCGTGCCCTCTTAACGACTGTCTTGGTTTGTTTGGACTATGATACTACGTTGGTGATGTGGACACCAAGGAACTTGAAGCTCTCAACCTGCTCCACTACAGCCCCATCGATGAGAATTGGGGCCTGTTTGGCCCACCTTTTCCTGTAGTCCACAATCCGCTCCTTTGTCTTGGTCCCATTGAGGGAGAGGTTGTTGTCCTGGCACCAAACTTCCAGGTCTCTGACCTCCCTATAGGCCGTCTCATTGTTGTATGCACTGTTGCGTTGTCAGCAAACTTAATGATGATGTTGGAGTCGTGTTTGGCCACACAGTCGTGGGTGAACAGGGAGTACAGGAGGTGACTAAGTACACACCCCAACAGATGTGTTGTTGACAGATGTGTTGTTTAGGTGGTATGCAAATTGCAGTGGGTCTAGGGTATCTGGGAGGATGCTGTTGATGTGAGCCATGACCGGCCTTTCAAAGCACTTCATGGCTACAGACGGGAGTGCTACGTGGTGGTAATCATTTAGGCAGGTTACCTTCGCTTCCTTGGGCACCGGGACTATGGTGGTCTGCTTGCAACATGTTGGTATTACAGACTCCGTCAGGGAGAGGTTGAAAATGTCAGTGAAGACACTTGCCAGTTGGTCCGCACATGCTTTGAGTACACACGCTGCTTTGTGAATGTTGACCTATTTTAAAGGTCTTGCTCACATCAGTTACCAAGAGCGTCATCACACAGTCGTCCAGAACAGCTGGTGCTCTCATGCATGCTTCAGTGTTGCTTGCCTTGAAGCGAGCATAAAAGGCATTAAGCTCATCTGGTAGGCGTGCGTCGCTTGGCAGCTCGCATCTGGGTTTCTATTTCTAGTCCGTAATAGTTTTCAAGCCCTGCCACAGCTGATGAGCGTCAGAGCCAGTGTAGTAGGATTTAATCTTAATCCTGTATTGACGCTTTGCATGTTTGATGGTTCGTCTGAGGGCATAGCGGGATTTCTTTTCAGCTTCCGGATTAGTGTCCCGCACCTTGAAAGCGGCAGCTCTAGCCTTTAGCTCGATTTCGGATGTTGCCTGTAATCCATGGCTTCTGGTTGGGATATGTACGTACGGTCACTGGGGACGAAGTCGTCTACACTTATTGATGAAGCCGATGACTGAGGTGGTATTCTCCTCAATGCCTTACCTCCTTGCTTCATGTATACAGATTGTTCTATTGTATTATTGACTGTACATTTGTTTATGCCATGTGTAATACTGTGTTTTGTCGCACTGCTTTGCTTTATTTTGGCAAGGTCGCAGTTGTAAATGAGAACTTGTTCTCAACTGGGCTACCTGGTTAAATAAAGGTAAAATAAATAAAATCCCGTAACATATTCATCTGTTTTAATGTCCCGTTGGTAGGATAATCTTGATCATAGGTCCTCGGTTTTATTTTCCAATGATTGCACGTTGGCTAACATTGGAAGTCTTCCAAGTCTAGGTAAGCTTTTGGTTTGATTAATTTATTGCCACCAGGGCCCTAGTAGCTATGCTGACAATAACGTTAGCTAATATGGTAACAATGATGTAGGCTGTGTGTAGCAGTTAGCGGTTATGCAATAGAGGTTTGGCTTGGAAAGGTTTTTTCGACCTGGTCAGACAGCTGTTATCTTGTGCAATGTAGTACGAAAGGAAAAGGTGAGAGGATGAGAGGGCGTAGATGCGAGAAGGAATTATGTAATGAACAAAGTGATAATTTTTATGTGGCTGCCATGAGTGAATTGTGTTTTCGGGATAGGGATGTATTCATTCCGCTGATTCTGTTGAAAAACGTTTCTTAAACGGAAGCAAACGGGGATGAATGTACCTGAATTTGTCCAATAGAATCTCTCGTTTGCAACTGTTGTACTAAAGATTACACACTAGATCAGCTAGGTGCTGGCAAGAGTGTGCAAGGCGGCATTGAATGTGTCACTGTCTCACACCTTGATTACGCACATTTGTCTATCGACCGGTTGTAGCAACTTCATGATGGTTATGGGGAAAATTTGAGTATCATGTAGTAAGTAGCCTAACTAAACCTTTCGACATTGAGCTGGATGAATGGAATATGAATGACAGTCATCCTATATGTTGTAATAGAAATAAGGCCGCGCTCACAAAAAAATAAAAATAACATCCTCCCTCATCTTAAACGGCACCAACCGGCACTGACATACATTCACGCTAGAGCAGACTGAAAGCTTTTCAATAAACTGCAAAGATGTGCTTCACCATCAGACAAATCCAGCAGCATGTTTGACAGTCACACACACACACACACACACACACACACACAGGTGTGCCATGCATACAAATCCCTGGGCCTCTGTCAGCCCAGGATGGTAGATGTAGTGGTTGTAAGTGCAATCATGAAGATCATTTGGTGATGAATATGCTCCTCTGATGCTGGCTTATGAAAGGATGAACAAGAAAGAGAGCGTGAGAGTGAAATAGAAAGAGAGAGAACCCACTCTCCTCCTCTCTTCCTTCCTTTGACCATAATGGAACCAATTTAGCAGTAATGAGTTGAGATCTGAGCCTGGCTTTGGACAGAATGTTAATTCTCAGCTTGTGTGTTATTTCTATTGGGGGCAATTTTTCCATGTTACACGCTGCTTTCATGTTAATGGTGTGTGTGTGTGTGTGTGTGTGTGTGTGTGTTTGTTTGTTTGTGTGTTAATCATGTGGTAGTCTCAAAGTGCTGCTGTGCTTCATTGGTATGCTAATGAGCAAGTGTTCCTTTGATGGGGATTGGCTGAGCTTTTTACTCTGTAAATACAGCGAGGAGGAGAGCTTGGTTAATGCATCAGGACGCTCTTGTCGTGCGCTTGTACACATGCACATACACACACATACTCACACATTATCACTTATATATATACACACACTCACACACACACACGAATAGAGTAATAGCCGCCTTAATGCATCAGAATGATTGTCTTATCTTTCACTCTCTTGCTCGCTCGCGCGTACACAGACACACACTTAGTCATGAATACTTTTAATTTCACAGGTACTGTTTTTAGAGTTGAATTTTAAGTCTCACTGTTTTAGATAGACTCAGTGAGAACTGGACTACTGGTGCATTTTTAAGCCCCTGTACTTTCTTTTCCCTCCAGATCCTGCTGCCAGACTTCCGGCTAAGCTATTGTCGTCTGTGGCAGTCCCTGATTAAGGGGGACCTGAATGGGATCGAGAGGTACAGCCGACGCCTGGGTGCGGGGGACCTCTACCCCCTCTTCGCCTGTGTCCTCACTGCACGCTCCTGGACCTCTGTCAATGCTGGCATCGGCAACACCCCCGTCACACACTCTGAGGTACCCATTCTCACTCGTGCCCAGACACACACACACGAGGTGGTGTAGACACACACACAGTCCGAAGCTCTGTACACACGCACATGCTGGCATACACACTCGTCACACTCTGAGGTACACACACAGTTCACACCATACACACAGAGGTAAACGCATACGCATTTTTTTGTGTATGTGTTTCTGTGTGCGTTCATGCATGCATATGTGTGGGACCGGGACCAAGTAGGAGTGTGTCTATGGGTGGTAGAGTGCCATCTGTGGAGTGATGGGGACTGTTATGCAACACAGGGACGGGTAACACACTAGTATGTACTGCCAGAATAGTACATGCATAATAATTATGATAGCAAAGCTATTTGCTATAATACTGTTTATCAGAACACAACAAACTAGAAGCTCTTAGCCCAGCAGATACCCAACATGTACAATCGCAACCTCCAAGGAGAGCACATTTATGACACCACATTGTGTTCTGTTTTGACTCGCTCGCTTGCTCTCTCACACACACCCTCCATCCCCTCTTCCAGTCAGACTACAAGGGGATGTTTGTCAGTAGTCTGCTCTGGTGTAATTAAGTGTAATTATAAAGTCAGGTTGGCAACATACAGCTCTGACACGGGCAGAAAGGGAGCCGCCGGCTCATTAGCATAAGAAAGAGGCGATAAGGACATTGCATTGGAGCCACACGATAATAGGCCCTGTGAAAGGGAGGGAGAGATGGAGTGGGAGAGAAAGATGGGGAGAGGGGAGGAAGAGACCATTTGATGGTGGTTTTTCAGTATGCACATTACAGGGCCTACTGTCTGAAAACGGCATTACTTTTTACAGTTTCAAAACAAGCCTTCGGCACATTACTGCTTGTGCCGCCAACTCAACTCAGATATTTCCCTTGAATCAACACCTTGTGTTAATTACTATTACAGGGCTACAGACTAACATGTTCCCCTGTTGTCACTGGTGACACTTACTTTTACATATGGCGACACCAAATAATAATCTTATGAAGTAATTCATAAGTATAATAAACACACTACTGAGGTATTCAAGAATTAAGTTTTTTATCTAACACGTCCAAGCAGGAATACACAATTCAAGATATTTTGATGTGCAACCGAATCCAGTGATTGTCATGAGTTTTGGGTTGTCAATTAGACGATATAGTTGCTATATTTTACTGTCAAAATAGGACTCGTACATCTTTATGTGCACTAACTAGTATCAGAGGCTAATTAATTTGGGGTTCAACAGCTGAGGAAGTGAAAACTCAAAGCGCATTAACTAGATCGCTAACTCTGAGCATAATACTCACTTCTAGTGTCCATGTATTCATCCAACAGTAAATGTAAAGACCTAAAAAAAAAAAAGTTGGAGTTGTAGGCTACTACCCATGAGACCTATAGACCTCCATATCTCAAAGCTATATGAAATATGTTGGTTGTAAAATAGTTGCTCTTGAGCTGAATATTGAGTGTTGAGAAAAAAATTATACTTCGACAGGAATGAAGGGGCGACGTTTCCAAAGCGTTGTTTTTCCCTCAATTGCATTTTGAAATGTTATACGATCAGACAATTTTTCCCTCGATAGGATGGGTGGAGGGGGGGTGGAGGGGGGCAAGAGAGTGGCTCGCTCATCACAGCAGCAGGCCCCAGCAAGGGCACAGGCAGGGCAGACACTTTCATTACAGGAATCATGAGGATAATGCACTTTACTGTTAGACTAAATCATGGTTTTAGCCACCCAAAAAATAGGACGTTTTGAGTGAGGTGAAAATGTAGAATGTGCTCTACCTTTATAGGCACCCTTTCCGTTTTTTACGATCCATGACCGTGGCTGTCTAACTGATGACAGCGTCGGAGCAGATGCCACGTTTATGTGTGAGCTCAGAATACCGGGCCGGCCCATCTTGGTAGGGAGGGCCTGCCGTTGTCCTCTGATCAGCCAAAGGCTCATTAAAGAATAGGACGTATAGTATAACAAAGAAATTGGGCAAAAAAAAAATGTCATATCTTAACAGGCCCATGTGCCTCTGGCCACGTCACCTTTTTCAATGTTTTATATTTATGTAAAAAAAAAATAACATTTTGTGTGTACAAATTGCGACAAGCCCACCCAACAAAACAATTGTCCAGCCCGTCTGGAATTTGCCAGAATTGTCAGATGGCCAAACCGCCTCTGGTTAAGTTGTCTACATTCTAAATGGGGCCGGAACACTACCACTGTCTGTGTTGTCAGTGTTAAAGATCAGTGATGATTTGTGTGGGTAGGAGGAGTTTGAGTGGCAGTTGACTAGAGTGTTGTTTCAAAAACAGTTAGAGGTCACTATCTCTCACCTCTCTCTATCCCGTCTGTCTCTCTGTCCTGTCTGTCTGGTGCTCTCATTACCATACTGATGAATTCATGCTGTTCACATCAATCTGCAAATGTGCCTGTTGTCTTTAAATTAATACATTTAAGAGGGTGTTTGTTAGCTTTGGGTCACAGTTGGTTTTAGCATCAACTTTGTTTAGCTTTTCAATACCGTATCAGCAAAATATTTAGCCAACAATGTTCTATTATTTTACTGAAAAGCCTTTTTACATTAGCAAATGAATCTGCTAATCCTTATATGCTGACAGAGAGGCATGGGGAAAGTTTGTATATGTTGGCATCTTTTTAAAGATGGTTGACATGACGAGCAAACTTATAAAATACAATCTTAGTGTTAGTCTTTCATAGGGCAATTCGGAGAAACCGATCGTAATGTTGGCGTGCATAGAAAAGAGTCGTGCGTGCATTCAGGTGCGCGCTCCACAATAGACAACCGTTGGCTCATTCTGTACAGAGCAACCCGGGGTATGACGCCATGTCATCTTGTAACTCCACATCAAACATGGTGATCCTAAACGTTGACACGCGTTTTACGATATGGAAATGTGACACGTTTGGACTCACAGGGGTTTGGCTTGTATGACATCAAAGCTGTATTTATTATAACCCGCAGCGTCTCATCTTTCAAAATACATCGAGTCCTCTTAATTTACAGCACTTCCCTCACTCAAGACATCAACAAATGTGCAAAACTTGCCTAATTAAGCAGGAGGGATTGGGGCAACTTCTTGTCGGGTCTCTTGCAGCTTTAAAGCTAATATCCTGCAATTCTACACGTTTTGCCGCGAGGCAGAGATAACTTTACAGTTTTAAAGCTTACATTACAGTGCATAAGAAGAAGTATTGAGTTGTAAAATGGATGACTGTTGGAGAAACGTTACTGTGGGTACCAATATCCATGTGAGCCTCCCAGACCCATGTTGCCCAGGTTTAAGAACATACATTCTAGATTAATAATATCACATTGTATTAAATTACACCCTCTAAACTTATTCCACAGATACCTTGGCCAACATGTGCTTAATATGTTAGTAATACTCATAAACATATGAAATATTACAGTACCAATCAAAATTTGACACACCTACTCATTCAAGTTTTTTTTATTTTTATTTTTTACTATTTTCTACATTGTAGAATAACAGTGTAGACATCAAAACTATGCAATAACACATATGGAATCATGTAGTAACCAAAAAAGTGTTAAACAAATCAAAATATATTTAGCCTTGGCCTTGACGACAGCTTTGCATATATATAATATTTTGATCTGGCAGTACCTTCCTTTGACCTACTTTGAGAACCCCTGGTGTAGCGCACTGTACACTCTGGAGAGAGGAGAGAATAAAAAATATATATATTTCACCTTTATTTAGCTAGGCAAGTCAGTTAAGAACAACTTCTGATTTAATGACAATGACAGCCTAGGAACAGTGGGTTAACTGCCTTGTTCAGGGGCAGAATGACAGATTTTTACCTTGCCAGCGCAGGGATTCGTTCTCGCAACCTTTCAGTCACTGGCCCAACGCTCTAACCACTAGGCTACCTGCCGCCCCAAGGGAGGAGAGAGATGGGAAGGGATGGAAATGGAAGGGGAGAGGAGGTAAGAATAGAGAATTTGGGGAGAGAAGAGTAATGATGAGGAGAGAAGAAGAGGAGGGGAAGGGAAGAGAGGTCAGCATACCTAGCTGGAGTGTATAGTTGTGCATTTAACGTCAGATCCCATCTGAAAGCGCAACATGTTGAACGTTAGGACATAGTAGTTATTCACTACTTCAATTGAGCCTTCCTATCGGAGAGAGAATAGATAAGAGCTCTGTTATAGCCACTAAATGTGTGTGTGTGTCTCAGTAATAAGCCTGGGTTCAGTGCTGTGGCTTTTCTACCAGGGCTGAGTGGGGCGCATAATAACAGAGGCAGGGAAAAACTGATGTAGAGAGAGCTTTCATCAGACGAAGGGAGGGAGAGAGAGAAAGGGGCAGAGAGAAAGGGAGGATCGATAATAGGAGAGGTAGGAGAGAAGTGGAGATTGAGGGTGGATAAATGAAAGAGGGAGGGGAAAAAAGAGAGGGAGAAATGGGCAAGAGCAGGGTGACGAGATCGTGAGACTGGACAGGCCCAGCAGTCATAAGGACAGACTCTCTCGATTTGATCTCTCCCTATGGCCCTGGCTCTATGTATCCAACTCTGTCTGATTGGCTGTCTTTCCTCATCTGTAAAAGTGAGTTCCAATGCAATGCATTTAGGCTTGGGTGATATATGTTTCGTTAATATATATATATGCATACACACACACACACGACCGTTCAAAAGTTTGGGGTCATTTAGAAATGTCCTTGTTTTTGAAAGAAAAGCAATTTTTGTCCATTTTTAAAATAACATCAACATTTCTTTTTTATTATATGTTTATTATTTTTTTTTTAAATAAAAAAAGACAGCAACATTGACATTCATTGTACTGTTGAATGGGATGGCCAATTTAGAGGACAAAACAAAACTTAACTCACCCATACACAAAATAAAACTAAATCCTATTAGGTGGTACATGTATAGGAAGACAGACAGCATATAGCCATTAAAAGCAGTGTTGTTAAGTCAAAAATAAATATTGAGTGGAGTACAGCACAGAGTAGCAGCATATCGTCAACCCAGTTATGAAGCGGGACTCGACCATTTATCCAGTATCGGCTGACATATTTTGTAGAACACTGGACTTCTATTGGAGGTATTGTATCGAATCTTTTCCATATGTATTACATTCCCTAAATCCCGTAAACACATTTCAAAGGTAGGTACAGTCTCCAATTTCCAAAATTGCAATATGAGCCTTTTCGCTAATAGAGTACAAAGAGAGACAGCCTTCCCTTCCTGGTTATTCCCATCAACTGTACCAAACAGAGCGACCAATGGGTCTGGGGCTATAACTATTGAAGGCTTTAGATAAGTAATAGAAAAAATGAGAGCCCAGTAAGCATGTAACTTAGGACATGTCCAGAATAAGTGGGTCAATGTCCCCTCATCCTGATTGCACCTCTCACACAGTGGTGTCCGGAAATATTTTATGCAGTTTCACTTTTGAGTAATGTAACCTGTATATCACCTTAAACTGTACAAGGTTGTGTCTGGCATTCCCTGAACTGTGGTTTATATTCCTGAAAGCCTCTACCCAGTCCTCCTCTGAGCTTTCTGAACCAAGTTCTTGTTCCCAAGCCCTTTTAGTGTCTGTGGATACCTCTATATGGGCCTGTAGCACATCATACAGTCTAGAGACCGACCCTTTTGAATGGGGTTTGACAAGGATCAGGCTATCTAATTACGTAGGATTATTTGGCTTAATGCCATACTGTGGGAAATGTGTCCTTAAGAAATTTCTGATTTGGAGGTATCTGAAAAAATGTGTTGTTGGCATGTTAAACTTACCCTGTAATATTTTAAATGAAGCTAACTGACCATCAATGTATAAGTTACCAATTGTTGTGAGCCCCTTCTCCCTCCACTGTGAAAACACCATATCATCCAATGCAGGGTGGAAAGCTTGATTCAGGCAAATTGGTCTCTCTATGTAAACAGTGGGTATGTTAAGAAAATACCTAATCTGTTTCCAGATCCTAAGCGTATGACAAATTACTGGATTAGAGTCATAAGTGGCTTTTTCACATATGATGGGCTATTAACAAGTGCAGGGAGTGAGGAACATTGACAGGAGGCCTGCTCAATCAAAAGCCATGAAGGCATATCATTCTGTCGCATCCCAGGTAAACTTTCCCTCCAGAAAGACACACTGTTCAGATTAGCAGCCCAATAATAGAGTTTATAGTGAGGAAGGCCAAAGCCCCCCTCTATCTTGTACTTGCACAAATGCTTATTTGAAATTCTGGCTGTCTTGTTATCCCATAAAAATGTAATTACTATTGAATCCAGTTTCTTAAAATAGCTTTGTGGTATGAAATTGGGTAGACATTGGAAGAGGTAAAGAAACCTGGGTAGGACAACCATTTTAATAGCGTTTATACGACCAACCAAGGAGAGGCAGAGTTTTCCAAAAATCTATATTTTGTTTAAGCTGATAAATGTTCATCTTCCTATTCGCTTTCAATAGCCTATCAAGTTCTCTTGTCACAACAATTCGAAGGCTTGTGAACTTGTCCATCACTGTTCTAAATGGGGTAGATTGCAGAAATTGCATATCCACAGGCCGTGATATTGGCATCAATTTGCTTTGCTGCCAGTTCATCTTGTAGCCAGAGCAGGAGCCGAATATATTTTTCAAGTTAAGTAAAGGGGGAATAGAAGTTTTAAGCTTGGATAAAAACAAAAGAACACCGTCTGCATATAGGGACATTTTGTGCTGCGTGTCTTTTATTTTAACCGGAGCTATATTGGCACGAATGAGAGTAGCAAGGGGTTCCATGGGTATAGCGAAGAGAGCAGGCGAAATAGGGCACCCCTGTCGGCAGCCCTTGAACAGGCGAAATAGGACACCCCTGTCGGCAGCCCTTGAACAGGCTTTCCAAATCTGAAATGATCCAGAACAGATATCAAAAACTTCCACTCAATCTCATCAAATGCCTTCTCTGCGTCAAGAGCTATTACCACTGCCTCAACTTTATGATCATGATACATTACGTTGAAAAGCCGTCTCAAATTGTAGTATATATGTCGGCCCGGGATAAAAAACCTGTCTGGTCAGGTGTATGATGTCGGAAATATATTTTTTCAATCGGTTTGCCAATATCTTTGTCAACACCTTATTTTCTATGGGAAGTAATGACACTGGGCGATTAAGACGACATCTCCATGGAACCTCTATCTCTTTTCAAGGTCAGTGCTATTGTAGCCTCATACAGTGTTAGCTGGAGTTTGGCATTTTCTTTGGAATGTTTAAACATTCAGTACTTCTTATAGAGTTCTATTACCTATCCATTGGGCCCAGGGGCCTTGCTGTTTGGAAATTGTGCCGTCGCTGTGTTAATTTCCTCCAAAGTTATCCCTGCATCGAGTGCAGCAGCTGCCCCCCCTGTCTAGTTTAGGAAGTTCACATTCAGCGAGAAAGCATTCCATAGTTTGTGGATTAGTAGCATCGCATTTTGATTGGTATAGCTCTGAGTAAAACCACGCAAAGCATTTATTAATTTCCTGCGGATCTGTTACTATTTTACCCTTGTCTTTTATTTTGTGAATAGCTCTAGATGCCTGTACATGCCTTAGCTGTCTTGCTAATAATTTGTGGTTTGTCACCCAGTTCAAAATAACTTAAAGAGCCCATCCGTTTCGAAAGGATGGTATTGTATTCATATTTCAACTTGGTGATCTTCTCAAGGACTGCAATCGAGGAATTCATCCTAAAAGCGTTCTCCTGTTCCCCTAACTCTCTTTCAATTTCTCTCAGCCTTGTATTGGCGCGTTTCATCCTCTCTGATGTATAATAAATAATGTAAACTCTAATCACAGCCTTTAGAGATTCCCAAAGGGTGGAGTCGTCAACATCCGCCGTGTCGTTAGCGCAGAGGAAAAAGGCAATCTGCTCCTTCAAATACTGACAAAAAGTCTCATCTTTCAACAAGCATGCGTCTAAGCGCCACGGTCGCCGACCTGTAGACTTATTGTCGAGTTTAAACACAATGGACAGAGGAGAGTGGTCCTTAATTAGAATAGGGTGATGGGTAACTGATGCAGTTGCTGAAATTAGTTTGGAGTCCAACAAAAAATAGTCAATTCTGGAATATGATTTATGAACTGACGAAAATAAAGAATAATCCCTATCTGTTGGGTGCGTCTGTCTCCAAATATCAACAATGTTAAGGTTTGTCATAAATTTATTTAGACAGACGCTGGCATTTGATTGTTGAAGTGACCTTGATCGCTGTTTATCTAAAAGAGGATCTAACGTACAGTTAAAATCACGTCCAACAATAACACTTGTATCCGAGATATTTGGTATTGCCTTAAATACCCTTTGAAAGAATAATGGATCATCGAAGTTGGGTCCATATAAATTGACCACAATAATATACCGACCACTAGGATCTGAAATCAAGGATGAGTAAACAAAAGGAATGGTTTTCCTTATCAGGATTGCAACCCCTCTCGCATTTGCATCAAAATTAGACTGGTATATCTGACCGATCCAGTTGACTCGTAGCTTGGCCTGAGCCAAGCGTTTAATATGAGTTTCTTGAAGAAGCACTATGTCAGCGCCCAGTGATTTAGATGAGAAAAAACCTTAGCTCGCTTCACCACATGCCCTAAGCCATTACAGTTCCAGCTGACTATCTTTATTCCACCAGGTCTACTCTGTGCTCGGTCACTATGTGGCTTTTCTTACTTAAGAGCAAGTTGTTGCTGGCATACAAAACCCAAAAGAAAAACAT
The DNA here is from genome assembly GCF_057628025.1 of Oncorhynchus mykiss. Classification (NCBI taxonomy): domain Eukaryota; kingdom Metazoa; phylum Chordata; class Actinopteri; order Salmoniformes; family Salmonidae; genus Oncorhynchus; species Oncorhynchus mykiss. Next base: position 34,251,089 of record NC_143040.1, read on the forward strand.
CCCGCCATGCAGGAGCTTGTCATGCCACCTGTATTAAACATAAAACACAGAACCCATCCCCCCTCCCGTCCCATTACTGAGTGACTTACCCAAACGAAGCACTCGTTGACCTCCCCAAACGAAGCCTTAGTTGAAGCTGTATGTCTAGACACCCTAACTCATCTATAGATGCTCCGCATATAAACAAATGTTAAATAACACTTAACTCTCATGTTAGGGGGGGAATGGCGCTAAAACATGATAGGTTAAACAATGCAATCTATGCCATAACATCTCACCCATCCATATAAGTCCCCATGTCTGATCTTCTAATCGAAAAGACATAGGCAGGAAATTCCAACACATTCCTGGCCTGTATTTATCCTCAGCCAGGGAGCTTGCTTGACAAGAACAGATTGGCCTCTTTTGGGTTGTCAAGCATACGTGTTGATCCCTCGACTGTCACCCTAAACCGGGCTGGGAAGAGGAATCCAAATCGGATGTTGGCAGTGTTTCTTGCGTAACTCATCATACTCTTTCCGTTGGTTCCTCACCTCCAAAGTAAGATCTGGCTAGAATTTGTATTTATTTATTTCACCTGTATTTAACCAGGTAGACTAGTTGAGAACAAGTTCTCATTTGCAACTGCGATCTGGCGAAGATGAAGCAAAGTAGTTCGACACATACAACACAGCACAGCAGAGTTACACATGGAATAAACAATCATACAATCAATAATACAGTCGAAAAATCTATATACAGCATGTGCAAATGAGGTAGGATAACCTCTATGGGATAGGGGGCAATATTTTCACGTCCGGATGAAAAGCCTGCCCAAAGTAAACTGCCTGCTACTCAGGCCCAGAAGCTAGGATATGCATATAATTAGTAGATTTGGATAGAAACACTCTGAAGTTTCTAAAGCCGTTAGAATAATGTATGTGATTATAACAGAACTGATTTGGCAGGCGAAACCCCGAGCACAATCCATCCAGGGAAAAACATTTTTGAGGTCATTGTGTTTTCCAATGGTTTCTATGGGAAGCCCTATTTATGAGGAACCTGGTTGCAGTTTCTATGGCTTCCACTAGATGTCAACAGTCTTTAGAGATTGTTCATTTTTCTTTTGAGAAATTAAGAAGTAGGGCTGTTCTTTGTAAGTGTCACTCCAGGTGGGCTCTACTGTTTTAGTGCGTGTGAACTGGAACGCGATTGAAGTTGTTTTTATCTGGTATTGGGAACGGTTTATTCCGTCTTAAATTTGATTATTTACATTTTAGGATACCTGAGGTTGGATTAGGAACGTTGTTTGAAATGTTTGGACCAAGTTTACAGGTAACTTATTAGATACTTTGTAGTCATGTTGGGCGAGTTGGAACCGGTGTATTTCTGAATCAAACGCGCCAAATAACTTTTGGGGATATTAAGAAGGAATTTATCGAACAAAACAACCATTCATTGTGTCAATGAGACATTTGAGATTGCAAAAAGAAGATGAGGTAAGGCATTTATTATATGGCTATTTCTGACTTTTGTGTCGCACCTGCCTGGTTGAACAATTATGTGTTTGTATGCGGGGCGCTGTCTTTTTGCCCTTTTGAAATCTGACACCGTGGCTGGATTAACAAGAAGTGAAGCTTTATTTTGATGTATTACACATATATTTTTGTGAATGTTGAATATTGATATTCCTGTAGTTTGAATTTGGCGCGCTGCCATTTCACTGGATGTTGTCAAATCAATCCCGCTAAAGGGATTGGCGCGTGAAGGGATCCATAAGAGGATAAGAGAGGTAAGGCAATAAATAGGCCATGGTGGCGGAGTAATTACAATATAGCAATTAAACACTGGAGTGATAGATGTGCAGAAGATGAATGTACAAGTAGAGATAATGGGGTGCAAAGGAGCAAGATAAATAAATAAATACAGAATGGGGATGAGGTAGATTGGATGGGCTATTTACAGATGAGCTATATACAGATGCAGTGATCTTTGAGCTGCTCTGACAGCTGGTGCTTAAAGCTCAATTGGAAAGTCACCCTGGCTCTGTTGTAGTTAAATAGGAACTTATGACTAGCCAGCTTGAGGATGAGATCCCTGGTCTGGGGATAGTGCAGCCGTGCGATAAATGGTCTTGGTTGCGCGACCTTGGCCGGCTTCGTTGCCTGATCTGTGTGTGCAGTCGATCAGGATGGCCGTTTTGAAGTGTTCACTCCCCAGCAATGCCCGTATCAGCTCCGAGACGAATTCAGTGGGTTTCCCTTTCTCAGTGTCCTCCTGGATCCCACATATTCGTATGTTCTGGCGTTCTGGCGTCCAGTAGGTCACTGAGTAGGTTCGGTGGGGAACTCTTGGGAGCTAACGTTAGCATCTTCAGCTAACTCCTCATGGGCCGGCCATGTTCAAATGATCTTGTTTAGCCCCCCCCTTTTTTTGGTGCCTTTTACATTTGTCATATTGCCAGACAACATTTGAAGTTATAGGTTGTGAGATGTTAAGATAAATATGAATTTGTTGAGTGGAGCTCAAGCAAAGCACGCTCTCTAGCGCCCCCCACCCCAATAACATCAAATTGATCAGAAATACAGTGTAGAAATTGTTAATGTTGTAAATGACCATTGTAGCTGGAAACGGCTGATTTTTAATGGAATATCTACATAGCCGTACAGGGGCCCATTATCAGCAACCATCACTCCTGTGTTCCAATGGCACGCTGTGTTAGCTATTCCAAGTTTATCATTTTAAAAGGCTAATTGATCATTAGAAAATGCTTTTGCAATTATGTTAGCACGGCTGTTGTACTGATTAAAGAAGCAATACATCTGGCCTTCTTTATTTAGTGTGTGTGTGTGTGTGTGTGTGTGTGTGTGTGTGTGTGTGTGTGTGTGTGTGTGTGTGTGTGTGTGTGTGTGTGTGTGAATATATATACACTGCTCAAAAAAATTAAGGGAACACTTAAACAACACAATGTAACTCCAAGTCAATCACACTTCAGTGAAATCAAACTGTCCACTTAGGAAGCATCACTGATTGACAATAAATTTCACATGCTGTTGTGCAAATGGAATAGACAACAGGTGGAAATTATAGGCAATTAGCAAGACACCCCTAATAAAGGAGTGGTTCTGCAGGTGGTGACCACTTTTCAGTTCCTATGCTTCCTGGCTGATGTTTTGGTCACTTTTGAATGCTGGCGGTGCTTTCACTCTAGTGGTAGCATGAGACGGAGTCTACAACCCACACAAGTTACTCAGGTAGTGCAGCTCATCCAGGATGGCACATCAATGCGAGCTGTGGCAAGAAGGTTTGCTGTGTCTGTCAGCGTAGTGTCCAGCGCATGGAGGCGCTACCAGGAGACAGGCCAGTACATCAGGAGACGTGGAGGAGGGCAACAACCCAGCAGCAGGAGCACTGCCAGAGCCCTGCAAAATTACCTCCAGCAGGCCACAAATGTGCATGTGTCTGCTCAAACGGTCAGAAACAGACTCCATGAGGGTGGTATGAGGGCCCGACGTCCACAGGTGGGGGTTGTGCTTACAGCCCAACACCGTGCAGGACGTTTGGCATTTGCCAGAGAACACCAAGATTGGCAAATTCGCCACTGGCGCCCTGTGCTCTTCACAGATGAAAGCAGGTTCACACTGAGCACATGTGACAGACGGGACAGAGTCTCGAGACGCCGTGGAGAACGTTCTGCTGCCTGCAACATCCTCCAACATGACCGGTTTGGCGGTGGGTCAGTCATGGTGTGGGGTGGCATTTCTTTGGGGGGCCGCACAGCCCTCCATGTGCTCGCCAGAGGTAGCCTGACTGCCATTAGGTACCGAGATGAGATCCTCAGACCCCTTGTGAGACCATATGCTGGTGCGGTTGGCCCTGGGTTCCTCCTTATGCAAGACAATGCTAGACCTCGTGTTTCTGGAGAAACTATGCCAAAACTATAGTTTGTTAACAAGAAATTTGTGGAGTGGTTGAAAAACGAGTTTTAATGACTCACACTTAAGTGTATGTAAACTTCCGACTTCAACTGTATATGTTTGTGTGAATATATATATATATATATATATATATATATATATATATATCTCTATATTATACTTTTTTCTGGTTGGGGGTGTGTGCTAATTATAAGAAATGTAAGATGTGTCAAATAAATGATATCCAGCGCAGGGCTCCAGCTTTGCATCTCGTTTGCAAACTTGCGGGCCAAGAGGTTAGATGTCAAGATCAAGCTTCTTGGTGACAGCAGAGACATTCTAGCCTGAGTGCCAGTCTCTTTAGCTAACATTCTACTTCTTGCCACTCCTTGTCATTGCAATAGTGACTGGCCTTTCTGCCACCTTCAAATATGAACATTCAATTATTAATGACCTCATGGAGAACAGAGGAGTTGATCCTGATTTGATAACCCTCACAGCTATCCTCCAATCACAATTATCCCCCCCAAAAAATCAGTCACAGAACACATTGGTATCCTTGTTTGTCCTGACAAAGCCAGTCTGTCAAAAGTTTCTTGCTCATGTCTAAATTCTCAAACTAAGTGCATACTGCAATTCCAACCACAAAACCTCTCTGCTTTGATCTTAAGCCTCAAAATGCAATAACTTGCCTAGCTAACAGCTAAACATAATTTTTTGACTTTGTTGTAATTCTAATTCTATTTTAGAGGCGCCACATGGAAAATATTTGTGTTTTTTCCAACAACCAATGAGCAACTGCGCTGTAAATCTAGCTGCATATTGAACGTTGCGATTCCCGAAAGGCCACTCTCTTTGGCAATGACATGGAGTGTTAGCTAGAAAGACTGGTGCCTAGACGAGAGACATTCAATCCCCTCCTGGTTAAGATCATTATGCAATTCCTAAAGTTACACGTTTCCTTATCATTCCTTGTATGACTTGTTCTTTTCCAATCACTAAGAACTCTATAGAAATCCTTGTGTAAAGTGACAGAAATACTTGGTGAAAGCTGATGACACACACACACACACACACACACACACGCGTCTCTGAGGCAATGTAGTGCTCCTTCCAGTTGGTTTGTTAGGCTCCCAAACAGAACAAAAGTGGGAACATTAGCAGGGAATTGGAATGAACGCAATTTACATTTATTGTGGCATGAAAAAATGCTAGCTTTGAGTCTGAATAGGAAGCAGCAATCACCGCTGCCAGCGGAGAGGGAGGGGAGAGAGAGAGAAGGGGGGGGGGGTAAGATGGGGGGAGACTGACAGAAGGGAGAGACTAAGAGAAAGACTAGGGGGTGTAAGAGTAAAGCAATGAAAGGGAGAGAATGGAGAGAAGCGAAAGAAAGCGACAGCAGCAATACAAAGAGAGTAAAAGAGAGATAAAGGAGAGATGAAGGGAGAACAGACAGAGATTGAAGAAAGAGAAAAGCACGTCCATTCTGTTAGGTAATTGTTGGGAACACATGAAATCGGTCTGTCAGTCAAATCCTTTCAAATGTCACTGTGTTGCTTGTCTAGTCCACAAAGCATGTCCCTTCTATCTTCTACCGGGCTTACCATGGAACGTGTGTGTGTGTGTGTGCTCGTTCGTTCCAAAGCCAGAGATGTATACAGCGTTATAATAATTATCATCCATGTTGCCACCAAAAGTTCTGAGATGATTGCGTTTCTACTGAGTGCCACTTAGGTTACCATGACAATAGCATTTTGATTTGGAATATCCCATAATTATATAGACCTTGCTTGACTTGATTACATTTCGAAGTCATCCTGTGTTTATAATGTTCTGTTCTTTGTGTGTAACCCTCCCGTACCTGTCTGTTCCACTGCCTCAGGCAGACGCAGGCAGGCAGACGCAGGCAGGCAGACGCAGAGAGACAGACGCAGAGAGAGAGAGAGAGAGACGGACGGACAGACGAGAGAGAGAGACGGACGGACAGACGAGAGAGAGAGAGAGAGACGGACAGACAGACGAGAGAGACAGACGGACGGACAGACGAGAGAGAGAGAGGGGGACGGACGGACGGACGGGAGAGAGAGAGAGACGGACGGACGGACGAGAGACGGCCGGACGGGAGAGAGAGACGGACGGACGGACGGACGAGAGACGGACGGACAGGAGAGAGGGACGGACGGACGGGAGAGAGGGACGGACGGACGGGAGAGAGGGACGGACGGACGGACGAGAGAGAGACGGACGTACGGACGAGAGAGAGACGGACGTACGGACGAGAGAGAGACGGACGGACGAGAGACGGACGGACGAGAGAGAGAGAGACGGACGGACGAGAGAGACGGAAGGACGGACGAGAGACGGACGGACGGACGAGGGAAGGACGGACGAGGGAAGGACGGACGAGGGAAGGACGGACGAGAGACGGACGGACGGACGAGAGACGGACGGACGGACGAGAGACGGACGGACGGACGGACGGACGAGAGACGGACGGACGGACGAGAGACGGACGGACGGACGAGAGACGGACGGACGGACGAGAGACGGACGGACGGACGAGAGACGGACGGACGGACGAGAGACGGACGGACGGACGAGAGACGGACGGACGGACGGACGAGAGACGGACGGACGAGAGACGGACGAGAGACGGACGGACGAGAGACGGACGGACGGACGGACGAGAGACGGACGAGAGAGAGAGAGGGGGACGGACGAGAGAGAGAGGGACAGGCAGGCAGGCAGACACAGACAGGCAGGCAGGCAGACACAGACAGGCAGGCAGGCAGGCAGACACAGACAGGCAGGCAGACACAGACAGGCAGGCAGACACAGACAGGCAGGCAGACACAGACAGGCAGGCAGACACAGACAGGCAGGCATGCAGACACACACAGGCAGGCAGACACGCAGACAGACAGGTAGACATGCAGACAGGAAGGCAGACACACAGTCAGGCACACACACACACACAGGCACACACACACACACACACACAGGCAGACACACACACACACACACACAGGCAGACACACACACACACACACAGGCAGACACACACACACAGACACACACACAGGCAGACACACACACAGGCAGACACACACACACACACAGGCAGACACACACACACACACACACAGGCAGACACACACACACACACAGGCAGACACACACACACAGACACACACACAGGCAGACAGACAGACAGACAGACAGACAGACAGACAGACACACACAGGCAGACACACACAGACACACTCTCTTGACTTCTGAGGGGGATGCGCGAGTGTGCTTAGCCGAGGAAACACACCTCATCCTCCCAATGCCTAACTCTCTCACACACACACAGTGGCATCAGCAGTAGGTGTTTGCCCAGCGTCTGTTATCTGAAATTGAGTTTATTGTGAAATAGGAAAGTAGCTGTGACTCCTAGACCAGACAGCGCTAAGTGAAAGACCAGACCCTGCAGCTTTAATCCATGTACTGAATTCCAAAATGCTACACACACACGTACACACAGAATACACACGTTAGATCGTCCCCGTAAATGCTCTTTTCATTTCCCTCTGATGTTTTGAGGACAGAGAACACAAGGAATCGGGGGAAGAATTGAGAATCATCCTATAGCTATTACTCCCACACACACACACACACACACACACACACACACACACACAGAGCACACACATACACTGCATACTCACTCACTAACACAACAATAGTAATGGGGAATACAGAAGAATAAATCTGAGGGACTGACTGAACGGCGCTCTCGCTCATAAACACACACACACACTGGAGGAGTAATGGGCTAGGTGCAGGCAGTATTTCACCCTACCAAACAGATCTATGCCCACACACACACACACAAGGCACTCTGTATTTGTGTGACTGAGGTTGTAATGCAGGTTGTAAATCTACCAATAAGTAGATGGCGTGCATATAAATCGTCCAGTAAGGAGACTGTGTGCATATAAATCTACCAATGCGTAGTTGGTATGCGTGAGTCAGTAAGTGTTTAGTCCGAGCGTGGTTTAGTGTGTCGGGCCAGACTCGTATCTCAGGTTTGAGGGATGGGGAGTAACACCAAACTACGCATCCAGGACAGATAAGACATCGGCCCAGACTATTGATGGCACCAAATGTTGTTTATTTTGATTTCCGTTAACTGTTACAAGGCTGTTACGTGATTCCGCTTGACAGGATTATGTTACGTATATGCATACACACACACACAACCACACACTGGATGAACTCTAGGCCAAGGGGCACATGGGCAGGGGTTGATGGATCTGTTTATTTGGATCCCAGTAAGTTCTCGTTTAGTCTACTTAAGCATCTTCCATCACTTGGCTCTCTTTGTTGTTGACACGACTCTCGCCAGGATCAAAGCAGTTTAGTGTCAGGCATGAAGGTTGTGGGTTAGCTCGGGGGTAGAAGAAGGATGAGGGGGTGATGGGGTTCAGTCTTTCATTTCTGATTGCCAACTTTCCTTCCATTTATATAATCTGGACTATTCTGCCGTTGTTTCTGGAACCTATGTGAGTCCCGCACACACCAGCACAGTAGCAGTCGGAATTGAAGCCACTTAATTTAGGCCCTAAGCCTTCCACCCCTCCTCCTTTCCTCCTCCTTTTAAGGGGCTTATGGGGATAAACAAAGTCAAATAAACGCCGGTTTGACATGTTTCCCAGGCTCTCCCTCTCTCAGTTATATAGTTGAAGGACGACTATTAGCATGGCAGATTGTTGAAGAGGAGGGAAAATAGCCTCAATGCCACCCTATATATTCCCTCATAGTACACTTTTGACCAGAACCCTAAGTGGGGGAATGAAAGATGAAAAAGGAGGATGGTAGAGTCTCTGAAAGGAAAACAATAAATACTTGTTTCACAGTTCTGCAATTTCCTGACAAATGCACAGTGCCTTCAGGAAGTATTCGCACCCCTCGACTTTTTCCGCATTTTGTTGTTACAGCCCACATTTTCTTTGAGATTTTGTCCCTCCTACACAAAATGTCAAAGTGGAATTATGTTTTCAATTGTTTTTTATTTTATTATTATTCAAATTAATTCTGTAAAAAAAATATATATATGAAAATCTGAAATGTCTTCAGTCAATAAGTATTCAACCCCTTTGTTATGGCACAGCTAAATCATTTTATTTGCTTAACAATACGTTGCATGGACACATACGTTGCATGGACTCTTGTCACATCTCTAAAAATGATGTATTTGGGTGTTCTTGGAACTATTGTTCAGGTTTTTTCCCTTGCCCCTGCAACTTCAGAAAGAGCAAGAGGAAGTCTTGCTGGTGGGGTAAGATTCTCAAGACCAAGTGAAATTGCAAAAAAAGTGTCTGGTGACTGTAACATGTCATTTACAGTGCCTTCAGAAAGTATTCACACCCCATGAATGTTTCCACATTTATTTGTTACAGGCTAAATTTAAAATTGATTAAATTTAGATTTTTTTGTAACTGTCCTGCACTGTCCTGCACACAATACCCCATTTCATAGTGGAATTAGGTTTTTAGATATTTTTACAAATTGATAAAAAAAAATGTAAGCTGAAATAACTAAGTATTCAACCCCTTTGTTATTGAAGTTATTAATTACATGTTATGGATGGTGTATCAATACAACCAGTCACTACAAAGATACAGGCGTCCTTCCTAACTCAGTTGCCGGAGAGGAAGGAAACCGCCCAGGGATTTCACCTTGAGGCCAATGGTGACTTTAAAACAGTTACATCGTTTAATGGCTGTGATAGGAGAACTGAGGAAGGATCAACATTGTAGTTACTCCACAATACTAACCTAAATGACAGAGTGAAAAGATACACACGGGTACTATTGAGCGTGAAAAACCCAGCAGCGTTGCAGTTCTTCACACAAACTGGTGCGCCTGGCCAGACCCCATTCAAAGGCACTTACATTTTTGGGCTTGCCTATTCACCTGCTGAATGGCACACATACACAATTGTCTCAAGGCTTAAAAATCCTTCTTAAACCTGTCTCCTCGCCTTCATTCACACTGATTTGAAGTGGATTTAACAAGTGACATCAATAAGGGATCATAGCTTTCACCTGGATCCACCTGGTCAGTGTTTGTCATGGAAAGAGAAGGTGTTCTTCATGTTTTGAATTCTCACTGTATGTCTTATGTGTGTAGCCCATGTTGCGGAGGAAAACAGTGGTTTGTTTGGTTTGTAGGAACAGTATACTCTCTCTGTCTCAGCTCTCTCTCCCCATATCTTCCTCTTTGTTTCTCTTTTTTGAAATATCATAATACTGTATCACTTAAAGATGACTGATTTACTGTAGCAGGTATGTCTTACAGTAGCAGGATCAGAGTTGCTCTTCTAACAGGGGGGATAGGCATAGGGGGGATAGGCATAGGGAGAAGGGTGTAGGGAGAAGGATAAGGATGAAGGGATAGGGAAAATGATGAAGGGATAGGGAAAAGGATGAAGGGATAGGGAAAAGGATGTAGGGTTAGGGAAAAGGATAAAGTGACAGGGAAAAGGATAAAGGGACAGGGAAAAGGATAAAGGGACAGGGAAAAGGATAAAGGGACAGGGAAAAGGATAAAGGGACAGGGAAAAGGATAAAGGGACAGGGAAAAGGATAAAGGGACAGGGAAAAGGATAAAGGGACAGGGAAAAGGATAAAGGGACAGGGAAAAGGATAAAGGGACAGGGAAAAGGATAAAGGGACAGGGAAAAGGATAAAGGGACAGGGAAAAGGATAAAGGGACAGGGAAAAGGATAAAGGGACAGGGAAAAGGATAAAGGGACAGGGAAAAGGATAAAGGGACAGGGAAAAGGATAAAGGGACAGGGAAAAGGATAAAGGGACAGGGAAAAGGATAAAGGGACAGGGAAAAGGATAAAGGGACAGGGAAAAGGATAAAGGGATAGGGAAAAGGATAAAGGGATAGGGAAAAGGATAAAGGGATAGGGAAAAGGATAAAGGGATAGGGAAAAGGATAAAGGGATAGGGAAAAGGATAAAGGGATGGGCATAGGGAAAAGGATGAAGGGATGGGCATAGGGAAAAGGATGAAGGGATGGGCATAGGGAAAAGGATGAAGGGATGGGCATAGGGAAAAGGATGAAGGGATGGGCATAGGGAAAAGGATGAAGGGATGGGCATAGGGAAAAGGATGAAGGGATGGGCATAGGGAAAAGGATGAAGGGATGGGCATAGGGAAAAGGATGAAGGGATGGGCATAGGGAAAAGGATGTAGGGATAAGGAGGAAGGGATGGGGAAAAGGATGAAAGGATAGGCATAGGTAGAATGATGTAGGGATAAGGATGTAGGGATAAGGATGAAGGATGTAGGGATAAGGATGAAGGGATAGGGATACGGATGAAGGGATAGGGATACGGATGAAGGGATAGGGAAAAGGATGAAGGGATGGGGAAAAGGATGAAGGGATGGGGAAAGGATGAAGGGATAGGCATAGGGAAAAGGATGAAAGGGTAGAGGTATTTGGTATTTTATTAGCATCGCTAATAGCTGTTGTAATAGAAGCAGATACTTTTCCTGGGGTCCACACAAAACATGAACCATTATATAATTCTGAACATCAATAAACAACAACAGCTCAAGGACAGAACTACATCAATTTAAAATGTCACTTGGCCTACATGTCAGTACATACACTCAAAACCTAGCCATGAGGTCAAAGGAATTGTCTGCAGAGCTCCGAGAAAGGATTGTGTCAAGGCACAGCTCTGAGAAAGGGACCAAAAACCTTCTGCAGCATTGAAGGTCCCCAAGTACACTGTGGTCATCATTCTTAAATGGAAGACGTTTTGAACCACCAAGACTCTTCCTAGAGCTGGCCACCTGGCCAAACTGAGTAATCGGGGGGAGAAGGGCCTTGGTCAGGGAGGTGACCGAGAACCCAATGGTTACTGACAGAGCTCCAGAATTCCTCTGTGAAGATGGGAGAACCTTCCAGAAGGACCACCATCTATGCAGCACTCCACCAACTAGGCCTTTATGGCAGAGTGGCCAGACGGAAGCCACTCCTCTGTAAAAGACACACGACAGCCTGCTTGGAGTTTGCCAAAAGGCACCTAAAGGACTCTCAGATCATGAGAAACAAGATTCTCTGTTCTGATGAAACCAAGATTAAACTCTTTGGCCTGAATGCCAAGAGTCATGTCTGGAGGGAAAGATGAACAGAGCAAAGTACAGAGATATTTGATGAAATCCTGCTCCAGAGACTGGGGTTGAAGATTCACCTTCCAACAGGATAACAACCCTAAACACACAGCCAAGACGACGCTGGAGTGGCTTCGGAACAAGTCTCTGAATGTCTTTAAATGGTCCAGCCAAAGCCCGGACTTGAACACAATCGAACATCTCTGGAGAGACCTGCAAATAGCTGTGCAGCCTCGCACCCCATCCAACCTGACAGAGCTTGAGAAGATCTCAAATCAAATGGTATTGGTCACATACGCATGGTTAGCAGATGTTAATGCGAGTGTAGCAAAATGCTTTTGCTTCTAGGTCCGACCGTGCAGTAATATCTCAAAAGTAATCCAACAAATTCACAACAACTACCTTATACACACAAATGTAAAGGGATGAATAAGAATGTGTACATATAAATATATGGATGAGCGATGGCCGTGTGGCATAGGCAAGATGCAGTAGAAGGTATAGAAAACAGTAAATACATATGCGATGAGTAATGTAGGATATGATTATTAAAGTGCTGTTTATTTAAAGTGACGAGTGATGCATTTATTAAATGTATTAGTGGCCAGAGAGTTGAGTCAGTATGTTAACGCAACCACTCTGTTAGTGATGGCTGTTTAACAGTCTGATGGCCTTGCGGTAGAAGCTGTTTTTCAACCTCTCGGTCCCAGCTTTGATGCACCTGTACTGACCTCGCCTTCTGGATGAGAGTGGAGTGAACAGGCAGTGGCTCGGAGGGTTGTTGTCCTTGATGATCTTTTTGGCCTTCCTGTGATATCGGGTGCTGTAGGTGTCCTGGAAGGCAGGTAGTTTGCCCCCAGTGATGTGTTGTGCAGACCTCACCAACCTCTGGAGAGCCTTGCGGTTGTGGGTGGAGCAGTTGCCATACCAGGCGGTGATACAGCCCGACAGGTTGCTCTCGATTGTGCATCTGTAAAAGTTTGAGTGTTTTAGGCGATAAGCCTAGATGGCCAGATCTGCGGAGAAGAATGGGATAAACTCCCCAAATACAGATGTGCCAAGCTTGTAGCGTCATACCCAAGAAGACTCGAGGCTGTAATCGCTGCCAAAGGTACTTCATCAAAGTACTGAGTAAAGTGTCTGAATACTTATGTAAATGTGCTATTTAATTTGTTAATCTTTGCAAATGTATAAAAAAAATCTATAAACCTGTTTTTGCTTTGTCATGGGGTATTGTGTGTAGATTAATGAGGGGGAAAAACATTTAAATCCATTTTAGAATAAGGCTGTAATTTAACTAAATGTGGGAAAAGGGCACCGAAGGCACCCTCTTGTCCAGATGGGATAGGGTAGTGTGCAGTGCGATGCCGATTTCATAGTCTGTGGATCTATTGGATGGACGGGACGGTATATCCCGAGAGAGCCATGATTCCATGAAAGAGAGTATGTTACAGTCCCTGATGTCTTTCTTGAAGGAGATCCTCGCCCTGAGCTTGTCTACTTTATTGTCCAGAGACTGAATATTAGCCCTCCGATTACAGTGAAGAACGAGACCTGCCTCTGTTCTGGGCCAGCTATAGTTTTTCTAGGTCCATATTTGCAGCACCTGCCCATATGACTGGGCAATAATTAAGATAATATAAAACTAGAACCTGCAGGACTTTGTTGAGTGTTGTGTCAAAAAAGCAGAGCATCTCTTTTTTTACAGATACTCTTCACAACCAATATGTTTTAACTATGACAGTTTTCAATCCAAGGTAACACCAAGTAATTTAGTGCCCTCAACTTGCTCAACAGCCACATTATACATTATCAAATTTAGCTGAGGTCTACAACTTGTACCAAATACAATGCTCTTAGTTTTGGAGATGTTCAGAACTAGTTTATTACTAGGCACCTATTCTAAAACTGACTACAACTCTCTGTTTAGGGTTGCAGTTATTTCACTAGCTGTGGTTGCTGATGCATATCGGCTTGAATCATCAGCATACATAGACACACATGCTTTGTTGATTGCCAGTGACAGGTCATTGGTTAAAACAGAAAAGAGTAGAGGACCAGTAGAGCTACCCTGCGGTACAACACATTTTACATGTTTGACATTAGAGAAGCCTCCATTAAAGAAAACCCTCTGTGTTATATTAGATAGATAGATTTGAGTACACAATATGGCAGAGGTTGAAAAACCATAACCTGTTGTTGAAAAAAAAAAGTGTATTATGATCAATAAAATCTAAGGATGCACTGAAATCTAACAGGACAGTTCCCACAATCATCTTTGTTTCAATTTCTTTAAACCAATCATCAGTCCTTTGTGTAAGTGCAGTACATGTTGAGTGCCCCTCTCTATAAGCATTCTGAAAGTCTGTTAATTTGTTTGCAGAGAAATTGCATTGTATGCACAAACACTACAGTCTAAATATTTTGTCAGGTATATTTAGTTCTTTTTTACCCCTTAAAAGGCGAGATAAGTGTAGCTGGTTCAGACTAAATGTTCTCTACTTCTGTCTGGCATACTGAACTACTGATGACCAGAGACCAGACTGGCTGCTTTGATCCTGGAATGAAACAGTCTACAGATCAGACACTCTGTCTACCCTTCCTTTCCTTTAACACTATCCCTCTCCCTCCATCCCTCTCCTTTGACCTGGAGGGAAGCCAAAGTAATGGCAGAGCACCCTTTACTGGTTTTAACAGCCAACTAATCAGCTTGCTACCGACTCTTAAAAACCTTTTTACCCAAAGTTTGCTAGAAGTAAGTAAATAGTATTTCTAGCGGTGTGAACGGTGCATATTAAATGAGTCAGCAGAAAGACTCCAACCAGCCAGTCGGTCTGTGATCTCTCTAAGCTCTGTCAACAAACACACATCCTCTGGGATGCACACTGACTGACTGCTCATACTGACTCTGACTCTGAGAGACAGAGAGGCTGGACCAAGGAGAGAAGGGGGTGAGGGAGGGAGGAATCACAGCTGACTTCACACTTTAGAGAGAGAGACATCTTGTTCAAATCAAATCAAATGTATTTATATAGCCCTTCTTACATCAGCAGATATCTCAAAGTGCTGTACAGAAACCCAGCCTAAAACCCCAAACAGCAAGCAATGCAGGTGTAGAAGCACGGTGGCTAGGCAACACTACTTATAACAGAACATGGCCAAGATGTTCAAATCTTCATAAATGATAGTAATCACAGTGGTTGTCGAGGGTGCAAAAGGTCAGCACGGCCAGGTGGACTGGGGACAGCAAGGAGTCATCATGCCAGGTAGTCCTGAGGCATGGTCCTAGGGCTCAGGTCCTCCGAGAGAGAGAGAGAGAATTAGAGACGGCATACTTAAATTCACACAAGACACGGGATAGGACAGGAGAAATACTCCAGATATAACAGACTAACCCTAGCCCCCTGACACATAAACTACTGCAGCATAAATACTGGAGGCTGAGACAGGAGGGGTCAGGAGACACTGTGGCCCATCCGATGATACCCCCGGACAGGGCCAGACAGGAAGGATATAACCCCACCCACTTTGCCAAAGGACAGCCAACACACCACTAGAGGAATATCTTCAACTACCAATTTACCATCCTGAAACAAGGCCGAGTATAGCCCACAAAGATCTCCGTCACGAGACAACCCAAGGGGAGGCGCCAACCCAGACAAGAAGATCACGTCAGTGACTCAACCCACTCAAGTGAGTTGTCACTAACGTGGTCTTCTTGTCTGGGTTGTTCTACCTCTTCATTTGTATCTCCTGATCAATGTCTGACAAATTATCAATCTGTTGTTTTAAACAAGAATTTATGTGCTTTGAGTATTGTTAATTTTATTTTCTGTTATTTCTCATGTCTGTGTGCGTCTTTAAGGACGTGGAGATCAGGTCGAACGCAGCTCTCTACCTCCCCCAGATCAGTGACCTGCTGAACCGCGTGCCCCGTCAGATGCTGCTGCTACTGAAGACCAACGATCTTCTCAGAGGCATTGAGACCACTCTGCAGACCAGAGCCGCCTCCTCCTCCTTCATCAACATGTCCCGATGCTGCACCAGGGCTCTAGCCAGGTAGACCCTGACCTCTAAACCCTAACCCTATTCCTGCAGACCAGAGCCTGCTTCTCCTTCATCATGTCCCGATGCTGCACCAGGGATGTAGCCAGGGAGACCCTGACCTCTAACCCCTGAAATCTAACCCCTAGCCCTAACCCTGCAGACCAGAGGGTTCCAGTCCCTCTGTGACAGTCCTGCTGCTCTGTCCACCACACGCACCACTAATCTATGTGCATCCCCTTAGACAAGCAACACAGACACATGCTTTGACACACACATTTGTATCACATCAGTTTCAGTAATCATTATTTAAGCTTTAGGAAAATGTAAACATTTCTTACTTGCGGTCCTTCCCTCTCCTCACTCTCTTCCTTCCTCCCTCCCAGCTCCTCTCTGAATGTCTGTGTGTGTAATTGGCTGGCTGAATGCTGTGATTATATTGTACTTTCAGTGGCAGTCAGCAGTGGCCATATTGATTCAGTCTTACCATTGTAATGAACAACTCCATGATTGTCTCTGAGAAAAATCATTAGGACAGAGAGGAGGGGAGGGTGCTGGACGCCTCCGGGGGGGGAAAAAGAGGATGAGAGGGGTGGAGGAGAGGAGATGAAGTATGAGAAGGGTGGAAAGGAGGAGCAAGGAGAGTGGAAAAAAGGAGGAGAGAGGGGAGGATAGATGAGGAAAAGAGAGGTGCAATGGAGAAGAGGGGGAGGCAGTGAGATGTGAAATTCAGTGTTTTGCTCCAGCAGCTCTCTATTAAAACTAAGCAGTGGTAGAACACAAAATGCAGATCTACAGGGAATTAGATGGGGAATATTGGGCTTAATTGAGCTTGCCTGGCTCAAAAATAGTGGCGAAAGTGCAAACCCTGCCCATTTGCTCTGGCCCTCCAGGCAGATTCAATCGGACGCTCAAAGTATTTGAAAGAAAACAAATATAACGAGAGAGAGAGACTTTGCGATGGCTTTCCCTGTGCTGTGTAATTGGTTGGGAGAGGAGGAATGATGGCTTAGACACGATGTCCCTTCAACTCTTTCCTCAAGGAGAACACATTGTCCTACCACAGGGCAGGCCACACACACCAGAGAGAGCTGTCTGGTACAGCAGAGTCGATGTCTCCCCAGTCTGTGCTGTGACAACACTACAGTGTGGTGGAGGATGATCCTTCTAAAACATTCAGTAGTCAGTCATGTTACAATCTCACCATGGTGTTATGTAGTGACTAACGCAACACTGGGATTCTTCTTTTCTTTTTTAGGGGGTAGATCAGCTTTAATATTGCAGATACATTGTAGATTCCATCATTGTAATTGTCTGCATCACTTCCAATCCCGCATATATATATTTTTCAAATACACAGTTGAAGTCGGAAGTTTACATATACCTCAGCCAAATACATTTAAACTCAGTTTTTCACAATTCCTGACATTTAATCCTAGTAAAATTCCCTGTCTTAGGTCAGTTAGGATCACCACTTTATTTTAAGAATGTGAAATGGCAGAATACTAGTAGAGAGAGATTTATTTCAGCTTTTATTTCTTTCATCACATTCCCAGTGGGTCATAAGTTTACATACACTCAATTAGTATTTGGTAGCATTGCCTTTAAATTGTTTAACTTGGGTCAAACATTTCAGGTAGCCTTCCACAAGCTTCCCACAATACGTTTGGGGGATTTTGGCCCATTCCTCCTGACAGAGCTGGTGTAAATGAGTCAGGCATCCTTGCTCACGAACGCTTTTTCAGTTCTGCCCACACATTTTCTATAGGATTGAGGTCAGGGCTTTGTGATGGCCACTCGTATACCTTGATTTGGTTGTCCTTAAGTCATTTTGCCACAACTTTGGAAGTATGCTTGGGGTCATTGTCCATTTGGAAGACCCATTTGCGACCAAGCTTTAACTTTCTGACTGATGTCTTGAGATGTTGCTTCAATATATCCACATAATTTTCCATCCTCATGATGCGATCTATTTTGTGAAGTGCACCAGTCCCTCCTGCAGCAAAGCACCCCCACAACATGATACTGCCAACCCTGTGCTTCACGGTTGGGATGGTGTTCTTCGGCTTGCAAGCATCCCAATTTTTCCTCCAAACATAATGATGGTCATTATGGCCAAACAGTTATATTTTTGTTTCATCAGACCAGAGGAAACTTCTCCAAAAAAGTATGACCTTTGTCCCCATCTGCAAATCGTAGTCTTTGGAGCAGTGGCTTCTTCCTTCCTTTCAGGTTATGTCAATATAAGACTAATTTTACAGTGGCTATAGATACTTTTGTACCTGTTTCCTCCAGCATCTTCACAAGGTCCTTTGCTGTTGTTCTGGGATTGATTTGCACTTTACGCACCAAAGTACTTTCATCTCTAGGGGACAGAACGCATCTCCTTCCTGAGCGGTATGACGGCTGCGTGCTCCCATGGTGTTTATACTTGCGTACTATTGTTTGTACAGATGAACGTGGTACCTTCAGGATGTACCAGACTTGTGGAGGTCTTGGCTTGATTTATTTTGATTTTCCCATGTCAAGCAAAGAGGCACTGAGTTTGAAGGTAGGCCTTGAAATACATCCACAGGTACACCTCCAATTGACTCAAATGATGTCAATTAGTGTATCAGAAACTTCTAAAGCCATTTTTTCAGTTTCTGGAATTCTCCAAGCTGTTTAAAGGCACAGTCAACTTAGTGCATTTAAACTTCTGACCCACTGGAATTGTGATACAGTGAAGTAATCTGTCTGTAAAAAATTGTTGGAAAAATTACTTGTGTCATGCACAAAGTAGATGTCCTAACCTACTTTCCAAAACTATAGTTTGTTAACAAGAAATTTGTGGAGTGGTTGAAAAACGTGTTTTGATGACTCCAACCTAAGTGTATGTAAACCTCAGACTTCAACTGTATGATTACAGGCTCAAAATGGCTAGAAACAAAGTGCTTTCTTCTGAAATTCGTCAATCTATTCTTGTTCTGAGAAATGAAGGCTATTCCATGCGAGAAATTGCCAAGAAACTGAAGATCTCGTACAACGCTGTGTACTACTCCCTTCACAGAACAGTGCAAACTGGCTCGAACCAGAATAGATAGAGGAGTGTGAGGCCACGGTGCACAACTGAGCAAGAGGACAAGTACATTGGTGTCTAGTTTGAGAAACAGTCGCCTCAAGTTCTCGACTGGCAGCTGCATTAAATAGTACCCACAAAACACCAGTCTCAACATCAACAGTGAAGATGCGACTCCAGGATGCTGGCCTTCTAGGCAGAGTTCCTCTGTCCGGTGTCTGTGTTCTTTTGCCAGCATCTTGCTCAGTTGTGCACCGGGGCCTCCCACTCCTTCAATTTTGGTTAGGGACAGTTTGCGCTGTTCTGTGAAGGGAGTAGTACACGGCGTTGTACATTAACAATATCTACACTGTATTTCTGATCAATTTGATGTTATTTTAATGGACACAAAATGTGCTTTTCTTAACAAGGACATTTCTAAGTGACCCCAAACTTTTGAACGATAGTGTATATACATATAATTTTAAAAATATATTTTCCTTTATTACTTTCTAACCCTACCACCCCTCCCCTAATAAAGTAGTGAACAACAACGCGTAGGCCTCTACTTCCAGTTTATACATACTATTTTCATTTTATGGACAAAGTCTATTTTACTATTGTTCTATTTTGTTTGATTTTACTCCTGTCCTTCCTCTCCCTTCAACCTCTCCCATCCATCCAGTTTGATTTCTATTTGCCATATCTTTAAAACTGTGGTCTTTCACAAATGTTCTTAACCCATATACGTTTTACGGACACAGTATGTTTTACACTAGTTATCTTGTTATTATTTGTTGCTAGTAGTCCCAACCTTCAGCTCCATTCAACCCCTCCCAGCTATCTCACCACCATCCATATTGGATTTTGTCCTCTTTCTTTCTGTCCCCATCCATCCCTCCCTCTCTCTTTCTAATTCTCTCTCTTTCGCGCTCTCTCTCGCTCTCTCTCTCCACCCCTCTCTCTCTCTCCCCCCTCTCTCGCTCTATCTCTCTCTCTCCCCCTTTCTTCATCTCCCCCTTCATCTCCCCCATAACTTGCTGTTTCCTAAGATTACATCACACCTTGTTTCCTGTCAGGCACAAGCGGATCAAGGCGCAGTCGAGGGCACGGCGTCTCCAGATCACCATGTCGGAGTCTCTGACCCTTTGGCAAATCAGCCTGTACGAACTGTTCCTGTGGGTCAAGGGCTCAACGCTAGGAGGCTGGGTCGGTTCACTGCTCAGCTGTCTACACTACACACACTGATCAGAGAAGAGAGGCAACGACACAGACACGCATAAAGACACACACACAGGCAGACAGAAAGACACATACACACTTATGGGCGTACGCATGCACACACACTTAGTGTACACACATATCACACTACGGCGTACACAAATAGGGCCTTTGGGACGCAGAGTCATGAAGACACACCAACAAACACAAATGCATACACACAAACACACACACACAGTTGACACACACACGCACAGTCAGGCAATCCGCTCCAAATGCACGGAGACAGTTTAACCACTGTGTAAATCGATGGATAGACAGAGGTAAAACGCAAAAATATAAAACGCAACATGCAACAATTTCAAAGATTTTACTGAGTTACAGTTCATATAAGGAAATCGGTCAATTGAAATGAATTCATTAGACCCTCATCTATGGATTTCACATAACTGGGCAGGGGCGCAGCAATGGGTGAGCCAGGCCTTGCTAATCCGAATGAGTTTTCCCCCACAAAAGGGCATTATTATTGGCACGTTTAGTTCACATTAGGTGACAACTCAATCAATTGAAGATCAAAATTTGATGTTGAACTGACATCTGTGCCCAGTGAAATATGGTCAAAGCCACTCACTGTACATAAATGGCAACAACAGTTTGTATTTATTCATGTTACCTCACTACTGTATGTACTGTAAATGTGCAGTGATGCAGAATGAAGTGTCATATTTTTGTTCAGAAATGGATGGACTGTTTTCCACATTTACATTCCTCTGCTTTTCTCTGTTTATCTCCTCTTCCCCCTTGATTCTGCAACAATTCCACTCTCCCTCTTTCTTCACCTCACTCTCTCTTCTACCCCTCTCTCCCTCTTCTATCTCTCTCTAATCTCCTCAGAACATTTTGCTGTTTACTGTCCAGCTTTTTGTAAACACTGGTTTCTCTAGCAAATTATTTAATTTACTGTAATCGAATTTTACCTTGACCATTGTCAACATACAGCTCCAAGAATGTATGTTTAGCATTGGTATTGCTATCATTTTATTATACGGATTTAAATTTTTTGTCATCTTCGAATATGCTTTAGTTTGTTGATTATTCTGTGAATTATTTTATTTATCCTATGTATTGCTGTTGTTGGAGGTGTGGAGGAGAGAGGAGTTATTGTTCACTCATAATGAGTTTGCATGGGGAATGGAAATAAATGGAAATAATCCCAATTGAACACACACACTGCTCTCTCTCTGTTTTAGTGTCATTGTCTGGTCTGCAATGCATTGTATTTTGGGGGGGATTCTTGTCGTTAAAAACACCAACTAAACAATTTGGACAATGTTGTGGGGGGGGGGGGGGGAGCAGAGTTATGTATATTTACAAAATCTGTATTTTGTACAGCACCTGAGTTAATACATGTTATAATCACCATACAGCTGTGAGTCTTTCTGTATATGTCGCTAAGAGCTTTGCACACCTGATTGTACAATATTTGCTCATTAATCTTGAAACAATTCTTAAAGTTCTGTCAAATTGATTGTTGATCATTGTTAAAAAGCCATTTTCAAGTCTCCATAGATTTTCAAGACGATTTACGTCAAAACTGTACCCAGGCAACTCAGGAACATTCAATGTCATCTTGGTAAGCAACTCCAGTGTATATTTGGCCTTGTGTTTTAGGTTCTTTTCCTGCTGAAAGGTGAATTTGTCTCTGTATCTGTTGGAAAGGAGACTGAACTAGGATTTTGCCTGTGCTTAGCTTTATTCTGTTTCTTTTTATCCTAAAAACCTCCCTAATTCTTGCTGATGACAAGCATACCCATAATATGATGCAGCCAACACCATGCATGAAAATACAGTATTAAGCTTGGTACTCGGTGATATGTTGAGTTGAATTTGCCCCAAACATAACACTTTGTATTCAGGACATAAAGTTTATTTATTTGCCACAATGTTTGCAGTTTTACTTTAGTGCCTTATTGCATGCAAACAGGATGCATGTTTTCAAGTATTTTTTATTCTGCTTCCTTTTCACTCTGTCATTTAGGTTAGTATTGAGGAATAACTACAATGTTGTTGATCCATCTTCAGTTTTCTCCAGTTTTCTCATATCACAGTCTAACTTTTTTAAAGTCACTGTTGTCCTCGTGGTGAAATCCCTGAGCGATTTCCTCTCCGGCAACTGAGTTAGGAAGGACACCTGTATCTTTGTAGTGACTAAGTGTATTGCTACACTATCCAAAGTGTTATTAATAACTTTACCATGCTCAAAGGGATATTCAATGTCTGCTTTTAAATTGTTACCCATCTACCAATAGGTGCACTTCTTTGCAAGGCATTGGAAAAGCTCGCTGGTCTTTGTGGTTGAATCTGGGTTTGAAATTAATGTAGGAGAATATAACACATTAAACCTGGTAAAAGAGCCTGAGACAGCAATGGGGTCGAACTGTAGAACCCAGTTCCTACATTTTAATATAAAAATAGATTTCATCAAACAAAACTATGCTACATTTTATATGATGATAAATCATATGATAAATCAGAGCAAGATTACTGAATGTAAGTTCATTATTTACCTTCGGAGGTGAATGTATCAAACCAGTTACCGTGGTAAGTGTTTTGTTGTTGTGTACTCTCATCAAACCATAGCCTGGTATTTTTTTCTATAATTGCTACTGTAAATTGGACACTGCAGTTAGATTAACAAGAATTTAAGCTTTCTGCCCATATAAGACATGTCTATGTCCCGGAAGGTTGGCTGTTGTATACAATGTTTTCTAGTCACATTATTGCATATTGAGCAACAAAAGTCCCGGTTTATGGACACCGATCCTGTAGAGGTTACTAAACACCATTATTGCACACAGTCCATGCAACTTAATATGTGACATTATTACTCCTGAACTTATTTAGGCTTGCCATAACAAAGGGTTTGGATACTTATTTACTCAAGACATTTCAGCTTTTCATTTTTAATTCATTTGTAAAAAAATATCTAAAAACAAATGAAATTATGGAGTATTGTGTGCAGGACAGTGGCACAAAACTTTATCAATTTTAAATACAGGATGTAACACAACAAAATGTGAAAAAATGTATTGGGTGTGAATACATTCTGAATGCACTGTAAATGGCATGTTATAGTCGCCAAATACTTTTTTTTGCGATTTCACTTGGTTTTGAGAAACTTAACCCACCAGCAATAGACTTCCTCATGCTCGTTCTGCAATTGCAGGGGCACAGAAGAAACCTGAACAAAGGCTCCAAGAAACCCCAAATACATAATTTTTTTGAGATAAGACAATTTTGCATTTGTCAAAACATTTCAACTGTAATTTTCTGATTTGTTTAAACGATTTAATTAAATCATGTTAGTTCACAATGCAGATAATGGTATTTCAGTTCCGTACACCTTACTGTTGATCCCCACCCACTCAGTAACGATGGTAATTAATGCCATTTTTAGGTTCTCTGCCGTGAGCCTCTTCAGTGGTCAGTTCATGGGACTTCATGTCCCACTTCTCATCAATTGGGGCGGCAGGTAGCCTAGTGCTTAGAGTGTTGGGCCATTAACCGAAAGGTTGCCCGATCGAATCCCTGAGCTGACAAGGTAAAAATCTGTTGTTCTGCCCCTGAACAAGGCAGTTCCTAGGCCGTCATTGTAAATAATAATTTGTCCTTAACTGATTTGCCCGGTTAAATAGAAATAAATACATGTGATGGTGTGTTGCAGTGATGTATGACATCATTTTCATAGACGTCCATCAATCTGTTGCACCATGTATGGTGTTTGAGAGTTGGCGCTTTGTACCTGCAGAGCAATCATTGTACAATTTCTCCATCCAAGACAGTCGGTTTTTTGACATGGCATCTTGTAGCCTGGTTCTAGATATGCCATCAGGGTATTGAAGCCGACCCTCTATTTCTGTAATCAGCGCTGTGATTTTTCTCACACTGTCCCTTTTCACACTTCTTTCGTGTGAAGAGCCTGTCTGTCTGTTGGGGGCCTGCACTGCTGTCAGCAACGATTTAGGTCTCACGATGGCGCCCTTTCAGATGGTTAAGCATTTCAACTGTAATGCCAAAGTTTGCATTTCACCACCACCTCATTTAACTTAAAGTATTGCCATACAGGACTTCGCTGCTGTCGCTTCCCTGTCCCACTCTTTGCCCTATATATCGTTTGCCACTTATACTATCCTCTAGCCAATGTAACTTCCTTTAGCTTTGGCCTGCGAACACACAGTCCTGACGAATCCTTTGTGTTCATGCTGTCCTTTCCTGCCAGACTCACGTATCACTCCAACAGGTGGGCTCTGTGCATAGGACTTCCGTGTGTAGTCACTGTGACTATGGCCACCATGGCTGAAATGGAACTGCTGAGTTCCATGTCACACTCATTTACAGCCTCAAGTCCTGTGGCTACCAATCTCTGCTAACACACACACTCCCAGCAAGAGTCAAGGGTGCTTGTAAACTTTGCTGTATGGGTTACATCCACACAAATTGCATAATTGACAAATTTAGCACTTGCAGAAATTGATAATATTTTCCTGTTCTTCGAATGCAGGGTTATGATGGAGTTAATGAGATTCTATGTCTGGTGATTTTCAATGCCAAGTCAGGTGAGTTGGAATTCGTCGTGGTTATGTTTGTATACATCGTGCAGGATTTATACCCTACAGCCACTTGAGGGGTTAGTGAAAACGTTGATGACTGGAATATGGAAAAAGTATCGTCAAACTTTCCTCTAATGCTCGTCCATTCTTCCCACAAGCAAGGGTGGAGGCCGATGACGTCTCATCAGCCCAACTCCAAGTTTGCAGTTGCAAACATTTTTTGCAAAAACATTTTTTATTTTTTTTTTATTTTATTTGTTTTTATTGTTTGTACTTTACTGTATTCATACTTGAGATATTGTTTTTATTTAAGTATATCACTGAGTCAACTGCTCCATTGGATTTAGGTACTATCACAATTAGCTCAGTCTCATGTCAGAATTAGACGTTCACCAATGTTTCTCAAACTGCAAATATCAAAGTGTTTACCGCTAAGTTTAGGCATTAACTTTGAATTTCTGATGTTAGGGTTAAGTTTAGGCATTAAACCTTACCTAAACCATTCGGAGTTAAGGTTTGGAATAGGCTTAAAACAAGAATCTCAAAAACAACTCGCTCTATTCAAACTTGCAATCTTTGGAGGCAGATGCTTACACGCATCCTCTTCCACAATGCTCTAGCAAAACCGAAACCTACTTGAAGCTAGTTGCCAATTTCCACATCATCTCCCGACGTCCTCAGACATGGATAGACGACGAATACTGATTTGTATCACAGGTGACCTAGCTGACTATCAACCACTCACTGACTGTAATTTCTAGTAAATACAGTATCTGCTGCAGACAATGCATACTGTAGTTATGTGAAATATGTATAACATACTTTTGTGTATATATAGTGTATGTGGACACCCCTTCAAATTAGTGGATTCAGTTATTTCAGCCACACCCTTGCTGACAGGTGTATAAAATCAAGCACACAACCATGCAATCTCCATAGACGAACATTGGCAGAAGAATGGCCTTACTGAAGAGCTCAGTGACTTTAAACGTAACACCGTCATAGGATGCCACTTTTCCAACAAGTCAGTCTGTCAAATGTCTGCCCTGCTAGAGCTGCCCCGGTCAACTTTAAGTGCTGTTATTGTGAAGTGGAAGCGTCTAGGAGCAACACAGCTCAGCCGCAAAGTGGTAGGCCACACAAGCTCACAGAAGCGCATCAGCACAAGAACTGTTCATAGGGAGATTCATGAAATGGGTTTCCATGGCCGAGCAGCCGCGCCCACAAGCCTAAGATCACCATGCGCAATGCCAAGCGTCAGCTGGAGTGGTTTAAAGCTCGCCACCATTGGAACTGGAGCAGTGTAAACGCGTTCTCTAGAATGATGAATCACGCTTCACCATCTGGCTGTCCCACGGATTAATCTGGGTTTGGCGGATGCCAGGAGAACGCTACCTGCCCCAATGCATAGTGCCAACTGTAAAGTTTGGTGGATTAGGCTGTTTTTGGGGCTGTTTTTCATGGTTCGGACTCAGCCCCTTAGTTCCGGTGAAGGGAAATCTTAACTCTTTGTGGCAACAGTTCGGGGAAGGCCCTTTCCTATTTCAGCATGACAATGCCTCCACGCACAAAGCGAGGTCTAAACATAACTGGTTTGTCAAGATCGGTGTGGAAGAACTTGACTGACCTGCACAGAGCCCTGACGTCAACCCCATCAAACACCTTTGGGATGATTTGGAACGCAGACTGCTTGCCAAGCCTAATCGCCCAACATCAGTTTCCAACCTCACTAATGCTCTTGTGGCTGAATGGAAGCAAGTCCCCGCAACAATGTTCCAACATCTAGTGGAAAGTCTTCCCAGAAGAGTGGAGGCTGTTATAGAAGAAAAGAGGGGACCAACTCCATATTAATGGCCATGATTTTGGAATGAGATGTTCAACGAGCAGGTGTCCACATACTTTTCGTCATGCAGTGTATGTTTTGACTGAAATTCACACCTCTCACAGTATTGACCTGTCTGTCACCCTTAGTCTTGATTTGATTAGCCTTCCCACCCAGTTTGTATGTCTCTCCCAGCCTGGATGCTCTCTCCCTGGGTAGGAGCCGGCAGACAACCCCCTCATCTCTCTCCCCTTGTCCGAATGACGCTGGCCCATGAAGGTAGGGGGGGTGTGTGTGTGTCTGGATGCCAGGCGAGAACCATCCATCTCTGTCACTGTGACCCGCCCAGTGCTGCCAACACTAATCTACCCAGTAATGGTGCCTTTCTCTCTGAGTTCCATTGTACAATTCTCTCGCCCTCTCAGAGCACCACTGTAAAAAATGTTTTTATTTCTCTCCTTTCTCCCCCTCCATCCCCCTCTCTTCTCCTACTCCACTACCCCCTCTTTCACATTTTCTCTCCTTTTCAATGTTGTTGCCCACTCTGCTCCCTAGCTATCATTGAAATCTGTTTACATGTCAGTGTGTCAGATGTCGACCTCGCCTCCTGATTGACTGATGGCCTCACGTCGCTGATTTCTGATAGTTACCTAGTTTTCTACCGGGGATTCAGATGGCAAATGCATGTGATTTGTATCAGGAAGTGGTCCATTGTAATCACGTAGAGCTACTGGTTCCATCTCAAAAGCACCCTATGCCTTGTAAAGTGCACTACTTTGGACCAGGGCTCCTATGTCTGGTCAAAAGTAGTGCACTATGTAGGGAATAGGGTGCCATTTGGATTGCACACAATGACACAATGAGTAGCTGGGATTATCTCTGATAAAGTGTAGGGAATTGGAGAACCTATTGCAGAGAATGCAGACCTCTGAGTCACTGAAGTCATCAATGACGTTTTATTTATATCTGGGGTGTAATGAAGCGCGTTGAACCACTTGTCCAATATAGAACAGGTCGTATTTCCTATGTTCTAGATCAAGAAACTGTTCTACGTTCTAGATCTATAGGCCTATATGCTCTGTTTCTATAGGAAAGCCATTATGTGACCCTTTGACATTTTGAGGCTATCCAACCAGTAACAGTGGTTTAAGCCCCGGACCCAGATTTAAGTGAAAAGGCAACCATGAAAGACGTCCTGTAATCTGCTAATGGAAAAGCACATTAGGTTTACGCTTCAATTTCATTCCTTCTGTACTGAGAAACATTAGAGACCACACACACTTGCACACAAACGCAGAAACAAACACACAGACTTCCCCATACTCACAGCAGGCCCTGCTGCTGGAGGGTGGAAGTACTTTTCCCACTGTCTGCATGTTGGCGGCAGTTGAAGCCCAGACCAACATTATTTTGCTCAGATGGTGATTTTATAGGATTATGTCCATTTTGTCCTTATTTTCCCTTCTCCCCTCCTCCTGTCATCTCTGTCCACCATTCCTCTGTCCTGTCCTGTAATCTCGGTGGAACAGAGAAACATACCCACCGGGCACACCACGTCATTTCATTGTGGAAATGTGTATCATCTTTGGTTGAGACGTTGCTCAATGAGATTTGAACCTTTTATTCACCCTCTCAAAAAGACAGCTAGAAGTTTGTTGAATTCCCCATGTGTTACCACTATGCTTTCAACCGTTTAAGAGCACAACCAAATTCGATTGGAAAACAATGTCTGATTTTTGGTTTAGTTGTCATTTAAATGTGCTATCATTGCACTTTACACCATATAAAAGCACTACAAAGCTCAAATGGGAATACAATGTCACAATCAAATGACCTGGATTGTAGTTGAGATTACATTAAAAGTAAATATAGTTCAAGTGATTCATGTTGTTCCAGATTCTGCACAGGTATTTGTATTGTAAAGATCCCCACAGTCCTGCGACCTTTGCATGCTATCTCGAACATGCTTCCTATGATTACATAAGACCTACAGTAACTTCAAAATGGATGAGTTACCATGGATGAGTTACCCAGTTTAAGGTTGAATAAACACTGTTACATTAGTTTGTCAGAGGCTTAACTTTAGGCTACTTTAGTTGGCGACGTGACTCCAACATATAATTAGTTAACTTGTCGCCAAGTTAATAGGCTATTGACTATGTTGCAAAAGTGATTGAATTGTGTTTGGTTGTCAATGCAACCAAATATCAACATTTGAAGGAGATGAACACTGTGTGTATAAAACATTAACACCTGCTTTTTCCATGATACTGACCAGGTGAAAGCTAGGATCCCTTTATTGATGTCACTTGTTAAATCCTCTTCAAATCAGTGTAGATGAAGGGGAGGAGACAGGTTAAGGAAGGATTTTTAAGCCTTGTACGTGTGCCATTCAGAGGGTGAATGGGCAAGACAAAAAATGTAAGTTCCTTTGAACGGGGTATGGAGTAGGTGCCAGGTGCACCGGTTTGTGTCAAGAACTGCAACACTGCTGGGTTTGTCACGCTCAGCTGTTTCCCGTGTGTATCAAGAATGGTCCACCACCCAAAGGACATCCAGTCAATTTGGCACAACTGTGGGAAGCATTGGAGTCAACATGGGCCAGCATCCATGTGGAATGCTTTTGACACTTTGTTGAGTCCACACCCCAACGAATTGAGGCTGTCTCTAAGGGTAAGGGGGGGGGGGGTGCAAGCGCAACACAATATTTTTAACGTTTTGTTCACTCAGTGTATATTTTGTGGCACTGATTTAGGCTTTTAATTCCAGTTTGTCTACAAATTAACAACTGATATGTTGGATTCACCTCTCCATCTCAACCAAAAACCTTAGTTACAGAATAGTCAAATAAGTCAAACTTTAAATGTATTTTGCAATTGCTATACAGTACCATTGATGAAATGTATGACTTATAGTATGGTTACATTTCATTTGCTCTGTTAAAACTACCCTTTTGGAATGACTTCAACAGCAACAGTGAATCTGTTTAGTTCTTAAGAGATCTCTCAATAGTTATTCTCACAATAGCACATTGGTAGTAGTCAGTGACAAATATCAAAGTTAAGCTGGGCTTGGTTAAAACCCTGGATGGGAAACAAAATGGATAGCTGTAGATAGATAACCCTATTACAGGGGCTGAGTCACTGGCTTACTGATGCTCTTTCATGCCGTCCCTAGGAGGGGTGCGTCACTTGAGTGGGTTGAGTCACTGATGTGATCTTCCTGTCTGGGCTGGCACCCCCCCCCCCCCCCTTGGGTTGTGCCGTGGCGGAGATCTTTGTGGGCTATACTCGGCCTTGTCTCAGGATGGTAAGTTGGTGGTTGAAGATATTCCTCTAGTGGTGTGGGGGCTGTCCTTTTGCAAAGTGGGTGGGGTTATATCCTTCCTGTCTGGCCCTGTCCGGGGGTATCATCGGATGGGGCCACAGTGTCTCCTGACCCCTCCTGTCTCAGCATCTAGTATTTATGCTGCAGTAGTTTATGTGTCGGGGGGCTAGGGTCAGTTTGTTATATCTGGAGTGCTTCTCCTGTCTTATCCGGTGTCCTGTGTGAATTTAAGTATGCCCAGGACCTGAGCCCTAGGACCTGAGCCCTAGGACCATGCCTCAGGACAACCTGGCATGAGGACTCCTTGCTGTCCCTAGTCCACCTGGTCGTGCTGCTGCTCCAGTTTCAACTGTTCTGCCTGCGGCTATGGAATCCTGACCTGTTCACCGGATGTGCTACATGTCCCAGACATGCTGTTTTCAACTCTCTAGAGACAGCAGGAGTGGTAGAGATACTCTTAATGATCGGCTATGAAAAGCCAACTGACATTTACTCCTGATGTGCTGACTTGATGCACTCTCGACAACTACTGTGATTATTATTATTTGACCATGCTTGTGATTTATGAACATTTGAACATCTTGTCCATGTTCTGTTATAATCTCCACCCGGCACAGCCAGAAGAGGACTGGCCACCCCTCATAGCCTGGTTCCTCTCTAGGTTTCTTCCTAGGTTTTGGCCTTTTTGGGGAGTTTTTCCTAGCCACCGTGCTTCTACACCTGCATTGCTTGCTATTTGGGGTTCTAGGCTGGGTTTCTGTACAGCACTTTGAGATATCAGCTGATGTACGAAGGGCTATAATAAATACATTTGATTTGATTTAGATCAACTCTCCAGTAGGAGGTGCTTTCCAACCGATTCGTTTTTTTCTGAGAGTGGACATAACATTGAAGATCTGACGTTGTTTCAAAGGTCCAAATTCAACATACACAAGGTTTGTCTATGATGAAAAGTGGTTACCCTGATGACATAATTCTATGGTTGAAATTTCACCCTCAAAACAAGTTTACTGTCACGTTGATGACTTTTTGCAAATCCAAAAGAATTTGCCACCTAGATTTCACATCACAATTACGTTGAAACAACGTTGATTCAACCAGTTTGTGCCCAGTGGGTATCTTGTCCCTAATCATGATCTAATTAATAATATTACACTGAATATCAAAGCATTATAAAAGTGCAATCAAGCTGATTGGAGGCCCGAGGCCTCAATCCCTCATCTAATCTCATTCTGTGGTATTATAAGCAGCTTGTCAAGAAATATAATTTCAAACAGAATTGACTTATCACAGATTAGAGCGAGAAACACAATCAGGAAGAGAGTGGGTTTTCCTTCCTTCCCTACCTCTCTGTGTGAGGGGGATGGGGGGACTGCTGCCTGCCTGTCAATGTGCCTCAGTGACTTTCCTGTCTAAGCATGCGTGGAAGTGGAGGTTGGTTTAAGCAATTTCACAGCTGACAGTCTGTTTTTCATTGGGTCAGATAGAGTGGGTGTGTATGAGGAAGTCTGTGTGTGTGTACGTGTTTCCCAGTAGCGTCACCACAGAGGTCTGACCAAACAATGACTCAAATTAATCATTCCATTTATCCTGCCCAGAAATGACTACACAAATGTATTAGATAAATACTCTGACAAACCGTACATCGCTCTGCTGTATACTGTATGTACTAGGTGGCTCTGTGATACAGTTAAGCCATTTGACAGAGATATTACAAACCAAAACCACCAAACCGAAATCAAAGCAGCTACTAGCTGGCAGAAATGCAATACAAATCAGGGTGCTTTTGTACTGTGTTTCTGCATCAGTTGGAAGCGAGTTCATTTGATAGCATGAAATTACATTAGTATTAACAACATGGCTGCTTTGAGCCAGCAGCAGAACAGCATTTACTTCCTACAAGCACTTCTGGGGTGTCAATATCTGACTGTGATATAAAAGACTGAAGTATGAGGCTTCATCTCCAGGAAAAACATTTATTTTCCTAAATCCCTAATCCTGACCCCGACCTCACTCCTAACATAAACTGATCCTAAATTAAGAAATAAGTAGCTCATGTACTTGCTCATCAATTCTGTTGATAAAGCAAATGTTTTCCTCTGTAGTGTGGACATCTGGTGGCTACTCTTCTATTCCCATCATTGTACAGTGAGATGGATTGAGGATGAGAGTGCTAAAACATATCTGTCAAACGATTTAATCTGGATCACAAAATAAATCGTTTTTCCAGTAGCCTTAGAAACAGAATGCCATGAGGTGTGTGTGTGTGTGTCTCTAAAACATTAAACACAGGTATCTGGTACCTAAATTGTACTTTTCTAAAGGACCCTATGGACATAATGTCCAGCACTAACACGAGAATGTAACCCTTTTGAATTGGTGATCTGCTCACTATTATTAGCTTCAATGTGTTCCTCTCCAACTTCTCCACTACAATATCATTCCCAGCTTCGTATTATCCAGATAGATGTTGTGCATCTGCATGATTCTGCCATCTTTCCCTCCAGATGGAATAATGAAATAAATAAATAAACATGTATCTATTAGTTAGTGGTATTGGGTATTCACATAACCACAGAATGTCCACAGAGCACATAGAATCTCATTATTGTTCTCCCGCTGTGTAGTGCACACCATCAAATAGAATCAAAATGATATATTTATGTTCTCTTCTCAAGTTCACATCCAGAGCAACAGCAGTAGTGCTTTCGCTCTCTCTCGTGGGTGGTGTCATGATTCACTTTACACTCCGCTGCTCCATATCTCCTACTTCCTCTCTAATCGATCATCAAAGTGGCTCGTTATCTGTGTTTAATGTAATTAGCATCCCCCGAGCTGGAAGCCACAGAGAAGCTAGCTAGAGGAAACAGGGTTGTGTCTCAATAGATTACAGATAGTCTCTCCTTACCGGTGCTGGAAGCCACAGAGAGGCTAGCTAGGGGAAACAGCTGGGGTGTGTCTCAATAGTCTACAGATACATCCTCCTACTCTCCCCTCTCCTTAATCTACAGGAAAACAGCTGGGGTGTGTCTCAATAGTCTAAAGATACATCATTTCCTTGTCTCCTTCATTGGATCCGGAGGCTACAGGGGAGCTAGCTAGGGGAAACGGGTGTTTCTCAATAGTCTACAGATACATCCTCTCACTCTCTCCTCTACTTAATCTAAACTGGAATCTACAGGAAAACAGCTGGGCTGTGTCTCAGTCTACAGTGCATTCGGAAAGTATTCAGACCCCTTGACTTTTTAAAATGTTGTTACATAATAGCCTTGTTCTAAAATTGATTAAAAAGCAAAAACAGGTTTTAGACATTTTTGTAAATGTATATATAAAAATAAAAAAAGCATCACATTTACTCAGTACTTTGATGAAGCACCTTTGGCAGTGATTACAGCCTCGAATCTTCTTGGGCATGTACCTATATTTGGGGAGTTTCTCCCATAATTCTCTGCAGATCCTCTCAAGCTCTGTCAGGTTGGATTGAGAGCCTCGCTGCACACTTATTTTCAGGTCTCTCCAGAGGTTCGATTGGGTTCAAGTCCGGGCTCTGGCTGGGCCACTCAAGGACATTGAGAGACTTGTCCCGAAACCACTGCTGCATTGTCTTGGCTGGGTTCTTAGGGTCGTTGTCCTGTTGGAAGGTGAACCTTCACCCCAGTCTGAGGTCCTGAGCGCTCTGGAATAGGTTTTCGTCAAGGATCTCTCTGTACTTCGCTCCGTTCATCTTTTCCTCGATCTTGACTAGTCTCGCTGCCACTGAAAAACATCCCCACAGCTTGATGTGCCACCACAATGCTTCCTGCAGACGTGACGCTTGGCATTCAGGCCAAAGAGTTCAATCTTGGTTTCATCAGACCAGATCATCTATAACCCCACCAATCTTGAGTCCTTTAGGCAAACTCCAAGCAGGCTGTGATGTGCCTTTTACTGAGGAGTGGCTTCCGTCTGGCCACTCTACCATAAAGGCCTGATTGGTGGAGTGCTGCAAACCGATTGCTCAGTTTGGCCGGGCGGCCAGCTCTAGGAAGAGTCTTGGTGGTTCCAAACTTCTTCCATTTAAGAATGGTGTAGGCTACTGTGTTCTTGGGGATCTTCAATGCTGCAGAAATGTTTTGGTAGCCTTCCCCAGATCTGTGCCTCAACACAATCCTGTCTCGGAGCTCTACGGACAATTCCTACGACCTCATTGCTTGGTTTTTGCTCTGACATGCACTGTGGGACCTTATGTAGACAAGTTGGTGTTTATCCAAATCTTGTCCAATCAAGTTGTAGAAACATCTCAAGGAAGATCAATGGAAGCAGGATGCATCTGAGCTCAATTTCAAGTCTCATAGCAAAAGGTCTGAATACTTATGTAAATAGGTATTTCTGTTTTTTATTTGTAATAGATTTGCAAAATAATCTAAAAACCTGTTTTCGCTTAGTCATTATGGGGTATTCGTGTGTGGATTGATAAGGGAAATGTTTAATCAATTTTAGAATAAGGCTGTAACGAAACAATCTGGAAAAACTCAAGGGTCTGAATGCTTTCCGACTGCAGTGTATATCCCCTCCTTGTCTTCTTCATTGGTGCTGGAATCCACAGAGAGGCTAGTGTTACGAAACCATTAACTAGCCTAGTGATTTTGCTGCACTTGTTATGTCTAGTAGTCTTAGGCCTAGCTACATGGTCTGTGACCTGGTTTGATGTGTGCATAAAGTTGAGAAGTAATCTTGTGCGACCAGGTGTTGACAGCATCCTTACCTTCAGGTAAGGTTAAAGGCCAGCTCAGTCATGACTCGCATGGTCGGGCAGTCCAAGCAGATTAGTATTTGTTAAAGTGGAACCCAAAATAAATATATACAAAAATAAAACTATGCCTAAACTAAAGAGGTTAACTAACACAAAACCACAAACACTGGAAGGTCGAGAGGCCTCTGGTCACAGAATGCCAATCATCCTGATTGCTCACACCTGTCGACTTATCCAGGCTTCCTGGCAGAGCACAGCCCTTGACCCGGTTGATGCTGCCACCTGCCATAACACTAGTTAATGGAAACAGTACAGCTGGGGTGTCTCTCAATAGTCTACAGATACATCCTCTCCTTGTCTCCTATACCGGAGCTGGTAGCCACAGAAAGGCTAGCTGGGGAACTGCTGGGCTCTGTCTCATTAGTCTACAGAGACCTCTACGTGTCGTCTCATCTCCTTCATCGGTGCTAGAAACCACAGAGAGCCTAGTGAGGGGAAACAGCTGAGGTGTGTCTCTAGTAGTCTATGCATGCCTCCCCTACTTGTCGTCTCCTCTCCTTCATTGGTGCTGGAAGCCACTGAGAGACTTGCTGGGGAAACTGCTGGGGTGTGCCTCAATAGTCTACAGAGGCCTCCTCTCCTCGCTTACATACAGGATAGGTTAACGTGGTATGATTGATGCTTTTACAGGGGATTTGCTTTCACCTGTTCACTTTGCAGATAAAGGAAGGAAGGAAGGATTAGAATATATTTTTTTCACAAGGTCATAACAGAACCGGGCCCTCTCTGTAAACATGTGGAGCGAGTGGGACAGGCCTAGTTATTAGCGCGTGACAACTTGGTGCTGGCACGTTTGGTTATGTAAGTGTATTTCTGCTGGCTTGAGTGGGACTGGCATCAACAACAGCCCAAGTGGCTTACATAAAACGTTGTGAGATCCACTGACTGGCAAATTGCATTCACCTTTCACATTGCTTAATAGGATGGACAACGATGCAATTAGCTGGTGACATGGACACATTTCCCCACGCCATCGTGCTGCGTTTGACTTTGAGTAGAAAAATAAATAAAATATGTGGGAAAATAGGATAAATTCTTTGTAATGTGTTGCATTCTGTCTTTGTCTCTGCTAGGAACATTATTGAACAATTTGACAGCTAAATATAATCACCAGTCTCGCAGAAGTTTCACACACACGCATCCTGTACATACACAAACTCTCTCGCCCTCTCTCTCCTTCAGTTTATCTTGGTAGGAAATTAAGGATAGCAGTGATCATGACATACGATACCCAATCAATAGGCCTAGACAAAGCTTACAGAGGGAGTGACTGATGGAGAAGACGAGAAAATGATCCCTCATTGATCCTTCCAGCTCTTTCCCTTCACTCCACTTCAGATCTGACAGACCGATGAACAGTCTAAACATGCCATACTGTACATTCAAAACTCACAGCAGAATCGATTTAAGGCTGACTCTGACTTGCAGAGAGGTATTGGTAATAAACACCCATTTTCACAGCTCTCTTCTCTGCTAGGCTCAGATTTAAACAACATGTTTTCTTCAACAGCCATTTTGTACATACAGTATGTGTGTAATGTACAGTGTGTTGTTTTGTTTGTATTTCCCCTTGAAAAAAATGTAATGTCTGAAGAGTCCTGAATCTGATGGACAGTGAAAGCAGTGGTGTGAAGTAGAAAATATTTAAAGTACTACTTAAGTAGTTTTTTGGTGTATCTGTACTTTAATTTACTATTATATTTTTGCCAACTTTTACTTCACTACATTCCTAAAGAGAATAATGTTCTTTACTCCATACATTTTCCCTGACACACAAAAGTGCTCTTTACATTTTGACAGGAAAATGGTCCAATTTACGCACTTAGCAAGAAAACCAACCTGGTCATCCCTACTGCCTGGCAGACTCGCTAAACACAAATGCTTCGTTTGTAAATTTTGTCTGGGTGTTGGTGTGTGCCCCTGGCTATCCCGTCATAAAAACAAAGTAATAATTGGGCCGTCTGGTTTGCCTAATATAAGGAATTCAAATTGTTTTATACATTTGATACTAAAGTATATTTGAGCAATTCCGTTTGCTTTTGAAACCTTAGTATATTTCAAACCAAATACTTTTAGACTTTTACTCAAGTAGTATTTTACTGGGTGACTTTCACTTTTACTTGAGTAATTTTCTATTAAGATATCTTTACTTTTACTCAAGTATGACGATTTAGTATGTTTTCCACTACTGAGTGAAAACTCTCCCTGAATGTCCTGGATGACACTGGTAGTATTTACACATTGATTTGAACAGGAGTGAACTAACATGCTGAGTAAGCACTCTGTATTATAGAGAGGCTCAATGGCTTGACACAGCAGGTCATTGGCTTGTCAAACTGACTTTGCTGGTGTGTGTGTGTGTGGGTGGTCACAGCACCTCTCAGCTTTTCAGACTCACATACATACCATACCATAGGTCCCTCAAGGAAGCCATGACTTATACACACAAGCGGGAGAGATAACACTGTGATCTGATCAATAGCACTTTGGTGGCCAAACACACTCCGTTTCTGCACCCAGAGGACACCCCAGTGGAGGGCAATACAAATCCTAATGGACCTGTCTGTCTGTGTCTCTCACTCTCTCCTCTCTCTCTCTCTTTCTGTTTGTCTGCCATATTCTGTCTCTCTCTCCCGCTCTCTGTCTGCAGGGCGAAACTAACCGAAAGAGGATACTTGAGCACTCTCCTTCCTCCCTCCTTCTCCAGCTCAGCCATCTCGCCATCCAGTCCTCAATTAAGTATTCTTGTCTCACATCGTTCTCCATCCATTATTAATGTGGGGTATTCCTTTCTGTTAAATACACGGGCTCAGACACCCAGACATATCATAGCTTTGACCAGCCCTACTGGGATCTCCAGGCCTATGGTGTCAGAAATTCCATCTGGATCGATACAGCTCCCACTTTATGATATCTATCCACACATGACTATTGTCTAAAGAGAGAGGCGAGTGGAGAATTGTTGAAATTGGTGCATGCATTTGGAGAGCTTTTTCACTTCACAGCACTCAGCTACATAAGAGTGTTTACAAGGTTTTTTGTAAAGGAGCAGTTTGGACTAAGTGAGCCGTTTGTCTACAGTGGATCCTGTCTACCCTGTCTATCTCCCTCACACCAGCAAAGATCCTGTATATTTTACCAAAGCTTAATGTAGCCGGGCGAAGTAAACCAAGCACGGGACACAAACTAGTTTGGGGTTGTTTATTCTGTCGAAGCTTAAATATAAAATAGGATAATGTAGGAGTGAAATCACTGCAAGGTGAAGTCACCATGAAGTAAAGTTCAGTCTAAATAACAATCAAGTTATTAAAGTGTTATCTGTTAGTAAAGTGCATAAAAACAATGAGTACAATAAGTAAAATGCATGAATGGTAGTGGCTCTGCTTTAAACACACTGTCCACGTAATACCCTAACTCCACATGGAAAAGTAGATCCTCATCTCACCCATACAGCAGCTTCAAATAATGTTAGCATCAACTCCACATAGTTCGGAGAGCACTGGTATTCAGCTAGCAAGAAGCTAACATCTTCATGTCAATCCATCTAAAGTAACATTGGACCCATAGTGGATTTCAACAGCTCTCCAGTGTAATTGCTTGCTCACACTCTTACACACTGCATATGCGCAATCCCATAACCGCTTGCACACATTATTTATGGATCTCTTAAAGGAACCGTGCCTTCTAGTGTATATAAATGAATACAGTGTTGTGTCTGACTATCATTAAATGTGAAGACTGTTATTTTATCAAATCAATTCTCTGTGTAATTGTTATTACGTGATTAAAATAATAATGTAAACTTTAACTATGAAGTCAGGGCACCACGGGAATATGTTTCGTCTCTATTTCCCGAATCGACTCTTCAGATATTTTCATATCTTATCGATTAGTCTTAATGTATCATTATTACCTCATCAGTTCTCATTACTGAATGTCGCAAACCCTTGGATATCTACACGAACCCTAGTTTCCATAATGAATCAGAGCTATACAACTTTGCTTAATTATTTATTTACTAACTAACTAAAATCATAGAGATACATAAACAAACAATATAGTTATTGGTTACTAAACCGGTTTGATGGCTTGGTAGACAATGGAAAGGGGTGGGGACAGACAAAAAGCGGACACACAGTTGATAATTATGTTAATTGAAATGCTAATCCTTTGCACATGAACGAGCGCTCATTCGAAAATAATTGCAATGTAATATTTACGCACGTATGTCATTGTTTAACCATTTCCAGCCATGTAGCCAATGCTACACGCTGTATGGTCTCCGTGGCCTATAAAGCTGTAGTTCTTAATCATTTCACCTGTATCGTCAGCTGTATATTTTCTAGTGTGGTGTAAATTTTGTAGGAAGTGGGTTTTATATTCTGTGGAAGAAGGGGGCGTTCCCATGATGCCGACCAAGTCTATGCTCACGTGGGCGTGGCCACTGACTAGATAAAACTTTACATCTTAACAAGTATCTTATTTAGAAGGCCAACATCACATTATGTCCTTTCACAAATAGTTTCATATTTACTTATTTTATCCAACATCTAGATGCAAATCTAATAATTGAAAAGTGTACACAAACAGAGATACAGTAATGTGGGTCTCCTGTCTTTCATGACATCACCAAATGAAACACCTTTGACAGGATTGTTCTTTAAATACCCACTGACCATTCCCACATTCTCAAAAATATTAATATTGTTTAAATCTCCCATTTTGTTCTCCGTAGACTCTCCCTCAATACTGCATGGCAGTTTCTACCAGGTATTTATGATCGTTGTAAAACCTGATGTGGGAGAGAGAGTGAGAGAGGGGGGGAGCCACGATATACATCCAAAAAGGGCCACGTCGTGACAACAGCTACATGCTTTTACCACCTGGCTTCATTCTCCCCTGCTACAAAGTCACCGTCCTCTGTGACTTAGCACAAGTTTCTAACTTCACTTAGAGTTTCTCTGTAGAACACAGTTCCCAGACAGGTTATAACTTGGGACAACACTTTGGGACTGAATGGAACTGCATTATTACAAGCTGATTTACCCCTTGCGTTTGCTCTGGTAATCTGCGTGGCGCAGGAACGGGCACTTCAACCTCTGGTTCATTCACAGAATCATCTGCATGAACTGGCTCAGAAACATCTTGTTCCTCAGTAACATCTTCATGTTCCTTTCTACCGGAAAAATTGCTCCCTATCAACGTTACCCACAGGCTGTGTGTTTTCCTTTCAATAAGAGACTTCCTCTAAAACTACAAACTCAGGAGCAGAAGGCACTGGCAAAGACTTAACGGGAGGGCCGATGGGGTTTACTGGCACACTGTTCCTCACTAGCCTAGGAGCAGGGACAGGATGGACTCTCACACACAGCCTTAGATGAACCCTATGAACTCTACACGGTGGGACCCCAAGCATCCTGAATCTTGTTTCTACCCGGAGGTCTGTGGCGTAAGTAAACCAGCTGGCCCCACATCACAATGAGTGGACAGTACACTTTGTCTTTGAGGTTCAACTCTCTCTGCTGCATTTTGTTCCGTGTACTCTCTTGCATGTGCCTCATTCAAATGCTCCTTGTGAACAACCAACCAGTCATGTTTATTGTGGAGAACCTAACAAAGCATCAACAGGAAGGTAAAAGAGGTATTACGCAGAGAACCCAGCAGTGGAATGGGGCATCACAGTGTAGGCATACACCAACTCTGGTAATTGCTAAGGCCAACAGCGCTTCTTTTCTGGAGGCAGTGTGCCCAGGAGATCATGGAATGTTCTATTAAGGGTGATGGGGGACGTGCAGGTTTTGTTGACTCCATAAAGCTTGCACAACTCAGCGATGACTTAATTCTCTACATTTCTCTCTGTCAGTGCAATCTCTTAGGCACCTCATACTTCATGAACCACTCCTTGAGAAGGACCTTGGCTGTAGTATCTGCTTTCTGGTCACAAGTAGGAAATGCTTGAGTGAACTTAGTGAAAACATCCGGTACCACTAACACTTTCTCACGACCATCAGACGCAGGTTCAAGAATGGTGAAATCCACTGCAACAACTTTAATGGGTTGTGAAGCTAGGAAGTGTTTAATTGGTGCATGTATTTTGGGCTGTGGCATCTTTGCTAACTGAGCCATCCATCTTTGCTCGAAGGCTGTGGAAAAGTGACAAAGGGTTGTCTGTTATGACAGTGAAGTTAGTGCCCAAAAGAGAACCTCGAAATGTTTCTGAAACAGCCCACTTCAGGGCGAGGAGCTCAAGTTTCATTCTGCTGTAGTTCCTGTCAATCTTTTCAGCATTACGGAGCCACCTGCTGGCATATGCTATTACTATCTTCCTATCTCCTTGCTGCTGGTAGAGAACAGCACCTAATTCATTTTATTGCCACTTGCAATAAAAGTATGAGTAAAATCAGCGTAACCTAACACAGGAGAAGTGGTCAGTTTCTCTTACAACAGCTCAAAAGCAACCTACCACTCAGATGTCCATGAACCTTCAAACAACCTTTTCACTTTTGCAGAGATATCTTCTCTGAGACACGTATTGACTAGGTCATGGAGAGGGCCAGCCAGTTTTGAAAAACCATCAATGAGCCTCCTGTAGTAGGTACAGAAGCCAAGAAATGACCTCGGATCTTTGAGTATACTGGGGACTTGCCACTGTTTTACGGAGGTGATCTTCTTTGGGTCTATCCCAATATCCCAAAACGTACTTCTTGCTAAAGGAAATGGTACTCCTCAAGCTTCACTTTCAACCCTGTCTCTTCAATACTGTCTCAAGTCTCTCCAAGTGGTCCTGGAGCGTCTGAGAGAACATGAGTATAACATCCAAGTATGCTAACAGTATCTGAAAGACTAGGTCACTCATAGTAACTTGAATGAGTCGATGAAACGAAGCAGGCCCATTTACAAACCCCAAACAACATCCTAAAATACTCCCATAATCCAAAAGGAGTTGTGAATGCTGTCTTGTTTCTGTCACTTTTTTGAACTGCAACCTGATGTTAACCATTGGCAAGATCATTAGTCGAAAATAACTTTGCACCATGAAGAGTGTATTACTTAGGTTGTCTAAACTTTTGTCGATGCGTGGCAAAGGAAAAGCATCATGTCTAGTTTTTGTGTTCAGTCGCCTATAGTCAACACGTAGACGAAGAGTCCCATCACTATTACGGACTAGGACCACAGGGGAAGCTCGAGTTTGCCTGGAATACACACTTCTTCAGAAGCTTGATGATGTGCTCCCTAACCTCTTTGTACTGTGTAGGAGGAATTTGGCAGCAGGGCTGTGTTACTGGTGTGTCATCGACCAAATTAATCTAACGTTTGACTTTATCAGGTCCTTATCCTGGAAAGCAAACACGTCTGAGTAACTGGTCAGATAGCGCGGCTTGTTCTTCCTGTGTCCCACCAATGTGTAGGTTGTCCAATATCAACTGAAAGTCACTGTCAGATGTTTGACCTTCTTTTCTGTCAAAAGTCACTTCTGTGTCGGCGGAGATACGCTCGAACTGCACCTCACATGGATCACTGTCAATACACTCAATCTGAGTCTGAATGCCAAGTCGGCTCCTAGGGTTCAACCACACATCCTCCTGAGAGAAATCTACAACTTGAACTGGAAACAAGTAACTCTTTGACTCCACAAGTGTGGGAACGACCACGAGACCACCTGACAATGGTGTGTTAGCTCCCTCCATCAGCATCCTAGTGCCATCTCCCAACCATTTCGCTACACCCACTATAACATCTGCTAAATATGTGTATGTGAACAATACAATTGTATTTCATTTGAGAGAGTTTTAAGTCCCCTTGTGTAGACTGTGGCTACAGACGACACAGGTACATGTATAGTATCCCTACCAACCACACGGGGAGTTGAAGACTTTTCAATAATATCAGATTGCTGTACTCGCTGAAAGGCTTCTCTCCACAATCAGAATTCAACTCTGAGTTGTTTCAAACTCGGCATGGACTGTTGTCTGCATCTGCTGATGTTCTTTGACTACCAGGAAGCCACACCCGGGTAAAGTTGTCCCCATGGTCTCTACATCCAACTCAAGGTAACCTAGG
Organism: Oncorhynchus mykiss; assembly: GCF_057628025.1. Lineage (NCBI taxonomy): Eukaryota > Metazoa > Chordata > Actinopteri > Salmoniformes > Salmonidae > Oncorhynchus > Oncorhynchus mykiss. The sequence continues at coordinate 34,294,078 of NC_143040.1, forward strand.
AAAGGGATGTCCAACCCATTAGCTGCAGTTATCTGAAGCCATCCTGCTGTCGAAAGCATGTCTTCAACTTCCCCTAATAAGAGTTCTCTGAAGAATGACTCATGGATAGTGCTGACTTGGATCCCAGTAACCAGCAACCCACCCCAAATCTTGAGAACTACAACTGTACATTTGCCCACTGCGTGCTCATGAAACCTGTCACGACAACAAGTACTGTCGGGTAAGCCTACAGATTTTTCCCGTATTGCCCAGTTCTTTGCAACCACGGATGCTAGTTTTCCTGCACACCAGTAGCTTGTGTGGTAGTGGACTCATTTACTGACATACTCTTCTTTGTGCACTGCTTAACAATGTGTCCCACCCCTTTACACTTGAAGCAAATGGGCTGACCGTTATCAGTAAACTTTGGTTTGGCTCTAGGTTTCCAACCTGTGTCATTGCCAGTCTTCTCCTTGTTCAGAGCAAGACCCCAGATTGCGTTTGTAAGCTCTCCAATGGCTTTACTGTGCTCGGCCACCACTATAAGAACATCTTCCAAAGAGACAGCTGATTTCTCCTGTACATCAATGACAGAACACTGAGAATCCCTCCCGTCTTGTCACACAACACTTTCCTTCTCTTGACAACCTTATTGTTACAGTTGATGATCAGTTGATGTCTTCCTCACATTAAACAGAGTAGACTGAGGCCTCTTCCTGACTAACTTCCGCAGCTCTCTCTTGAGAGCAGGATCTATGACGCCCTCAATGAATGGGTTTGTGACCGTTTTGAAACGTTATCCTCAGGAATTACGTCTTGTTCTTGTTTCCGTACTGATCGAAGTATCTGCGAGAGGGCAGGTGAGTAACCACGAAAATCCTCTCCCTGATGGTGTGTAACAGCTCACTGCACTTCTCTGTATAAGCCCCCTTTAGATACGAGAACGGGTCACTGGGCTGCTTTGACTCTCCACCCTTGCGTAACCGCACTTCCTCTAAGGCTGACCCCCTTAACAGAGACCGTATGAAATCGACATTTTCAACAGTGCTCTAATTACACTTTCAACCTCCTCAATGAACTCATCAACTGACCAACCATCTTTAGAGACATCACCACTAAAATGCTGGATCTGTCGCTCTCTAGGTACATACAGTACACATATGAACTTGTGAACCCATTACCAAAGCGCAATAGTTGCCATTGCTTCGTCATGTTTCCTATTTAGTTTTGCACTCTGTGACTGTAAGTCAACTACAGGGTTATCCTCATCACATGCTGGCTCTGACATTGTGGAATGTTTGTTCTCAGTCAGTTCAAGGATATACTGTAGAGTAGAAACAGTCTCTGAAAGTTGCTGGTTGGATGGAGATGATGGCAGATGGTCCTCTGCGATGATCTACAATGGTTCACAACGCTCTCTGGATCCCGGCAGTCTGGTCACTGAAGTGCCACAGCAACCCCAGGGAGGCCTCACTGCCCAATCCCATAACTGCTTGCACACATTATTTATGGATCTCTTAAAGGGACAGTGCCATCTAGTGGATATAAATGAACACAGCTATGTGCTTTTACCAGCTGGCTACATATAGTTATTGCAACTTTTACATTAACCTACATAACACTTACAATACATACAAATTATGAAATGAGACTGCATATGATGGAAGTGGAAATTGTGGGCCACTTCAAACCACCTGGGGTCTCATTTATAACCGTTGCGTAAATTTCACACCAAATATCTACAAAAATATTGAGCTTTATAAGCTTGCTGCACACCATACATACGCATTTAAATCAGTCCTGTCATAAAAATGTGCACGCGGGAACAAGCATTATAACTCCACCTGAAAAATGCCCATCATTCACCTTTTTATGGTGAAAATAACACCCTTTTTTGCTGTAGAATTTGGAATTAGGCCAAGACAATATCTAAAGGAAATAGCCATGACTAACTTCTTTGGGGGTGTTGGCAGAAGGTTTCCTTTTGCAGTGACATTTGCTGTATCTGACCATTTCAGTTGTTGTGGAACTGCCAACAGATTGTTAGAATTCAATAATGTTTTGCATTGTACTTTTTCCCTGAATCTAAACAGGCTCTGCTTTGTGTGCGAATTCTGAAACATTGTCTACTCTTATTTTTTTATATTTTTTTTACTACAGTAGGCCTACTTACAGCCGTGGCCAACACACATCAATGCAAAATATCAACTGAATGATCTCTTGTTAATTCTACTGTATGTTAGGCTATGAACTGCACTCCTTTTCAGATGCATAGAGTAGAAACTTAAATTATAATGTCATAGGCCAATTAAATCAAAATAAATAAAAAAAATCAATCAAATTTTATTTGTCACATACACATGGTTAGCAGATGTTAATGCGAGTGTAGCGAAATGCTTGTGCTTCTAGTTCCGACAATGCAGTAATAACCAACAAGTAATCTAACTAACAATTCCAAAACTACTGTCTTGTACACAGTGTAAGGGGATAAAGAATATGTACATAAGGATATATGAATGAGTGATAGTACAGAGCAGCATAGGCAAGATACAGTAGATGGTATCGAGTACAGTATATACATGAGGTGAGTATGTAAACAAAGTGGCATAGTTAAAGTGGCTAGTGATACATGTATTACATAAGGATGCAGTCGATGATATAGAGTACAGTATATACGTATGCATATGAGATGAATAATGTAGGGTAAGTAACATTATATAAGGTAGCATTGTTTAAAGTGGCTAGTGATATATTTACATAATTTCCCATCAATTCCCATTATTAAAGTGGCTGGAGTTGAGTCAGTGTCAGTGTGTTGGCAGCAGCCACTCAATGTTAGTGGTGGCTGTTTAACAGTCTGATGGCCTTGAGATAGAAGCTGTTTTTCAGTCTCTCGGTCCCAGCTTTGATGCACCTGTACTGACCTCGCCTTCTGGATGATAGCGGGGTGAACAGGCAGTGGCTCGGGTGGTTGATGTCCTTGATGATCTTTATGGCCTTCCTGTGACATCGGGTGGTGTAGGTGTCCTGGAGGGCAGGTAGTTTGCCCCTGGTGATGCGTTGTGCAGACCTCACTACCCTCTGGAGAGCCTTACGGTTAAGGGCGGAGCAGTTGCCGTACCAGGCGGTGATACAGCCCGCCAGGATGCTCTCGATTGTGCATCTGTAGAAGTTTGTGAGTGCTTTTGGTGACAAGCCGAATTTCTTCAGCCTCCTGAGGTTGAAGAGGCGCTGCTGCGCCTTCTTCACAATGCTGTCTGTGTGAGTGGACCAATTCAGTTTGTCTGTGATGTGTATGCCGAGGAACTTAAAACTTGCTACCCTCTCCACTACTGTTCCATCGATGTGGATAGGGGGGTGTTCCCTCTGCTGTTTCCTGAAGTCCACAATCATCTCCTTAGTTTTGTTGACGTTGAGTGTGAGGTTATTTTCCTGACACCACACTCCGAGGGCCCTCACCTCCTCCCTGTAGGCCGTCTCGTCGTTGTTGGTAATCAAGCCTACCACTGTTGTGTCGTCCGCAAACTTGATGATTGAGTTGGAGGCGTGCGTGGCCACGCAGTCGTGGGTGAACAGGGAGTACAGGAGAGGGCTCAGAACGCACCCTTGTGGGGCCCCAGTGTTGAGTATCAGCGGGGAGGAGATGTTGTTGCCTACCCTCACCACCTGGGGGCGGCCCAGAGATGCGCATGGTCATTTGTTGCCATGGCTACTTGGCTACTTTGGGAATATAAACTCATCATGGCCAGAAAAGGTGGGGAATTTATTTTGCAAGGTGGTTAACACGGTCAACTTTGGATTATCCAACTTTGGGTTTATAAGACCTTCCCCTGGAGGCCACCAAACTATATATGCAGGCTGTGATCTTCTCACATCTGAGATTTCGCCTCACTTGCTGGTCACAAGCAGGAGCTACTATTCTGAAACCAATTGAATCACTCTACGAACAAACACTTTAAGATTTTTGATAACAAACCAAACTATTACCACCGTTGTCACATCATTCACAAACGTAATTTATTCAGTCTGGTTAGCTTTAAGCAGTATGTAGATGCAAGTCTCGTCTTTAAGATCCTGAATGGTCCCATAGGTTGGCGCACAATTAGCCCAGCGTCGCCCAGGTTAGGGTTTGGCCGGCGTAGGCTGTCATTTTAAATAAGAATTAGTTTTTAACTGACTTGCCTAGTTAATGTTAACCAGCTGGCTAATTGTTGCCCATGAAAGGAAGTTAGGCTAGCAAGCAAGCATTTTAGCCAAGTATGCTAGGACAACAAATACTCAAAGTATGACAGAGTGTGACCATTTCGGCAACATGAAAGAGAGGAGGACGGCATCTGCATTTCTCTACATGTAGGGTGAGTCAACATATTTGTTCTACTTATGCACACACTGAAATCAGTACCATGGACAGCCACATGATATTTAACTTATTTTGATTGGAATAAAATGTTTTTGGAATCTTTTGTCACTGTACTAGACTTGGCATAGGTGATTTGATCATGTTGAAATAGTCCTGAAATAGTGGAGGCAGCTCCTGTTTTCTTTGCAACTTGCAGTAACTCTCCGGTGATCTAAATCAATAGTTTAGTCGCCGAAAACATTAACTTGATTGACCAAGCTGTAAGTTGTTACATGCAATATGCTTTGTAGACTTCACCAGACAGATGTTGCTCTCCAGTTTTATGATGAAACAAAGCTGTGGTTTAATTTATTCTGCCATTGTCTTCTTACTGTCTTACTTCTTACAGTATATCACGGTGGCAGGGCATGAACTAACAGGTTAAAGAGCAAACAACGCAATTATCACAACACATATACTGTAGGTTGTAATATGATGGCTTTTTTTCCCCGGCTTGGCTTCCCCAGAGATATTACCCATACACCGCTACTGTGTTTATCCTCTTCAAAGTAAGGCCGGCTCACTTTGGATAATAACACATTGACCTCTCTCTGCATCGGGAAACAATGGGTCAGTTCCTTTAATTTTACCTACTGTTGCTTCTGATGAGGAAAATTTATATTTTCTCTCAGTAAGACATGAAACCGGTGTGCAAAGAGAACGAGGCAGACTCCAAACGAGGGTCAAGACAAGAACCTGTAGTAACCATTTTCATAATTAGTAGGTATCAAATTTCTTGGAAGATCCCCCAGTTTGAACTTATTCTGTTTTTATATAGAGATGTTTGTTTTTTTGCTGAAGATCGTGGAGTTGTTATTGCTGTGAAGTGAAGACATGCTGGGAGCACCGTTTTCAAAATTGTCATAATTTTACAAGTCAAGCACATGAGAGATTCTGGTTTGGTTCTCCTCTCCCTCCCCCTCTCCCCGTATTATGTGGACATCTATGTGGACATCTATAAGTACCTAGGTGTCTGGCTAGACTCTAAACTCTCCTTCCAGACCCATATCAAACATCTCCAATCGAAAATCAAATCAAGAGTCGGCTTTCTATTCCGCAACAAAGCCTCCTTCACTCACGCCGCCAAACTTACCCTAGTAAAACTGACTATCCTACCGATCCTCGACTTCGGCGATGTCATTTACAAAATTGCTTCCAACACTCTACTCAGCAAACTGGATGCAGTTTATCACAGTGCCATCCGTTTTGTCACTAAAGCACCTTATACCACCCACCACTGCGACTTGTATGCTCTAGTCGGCTGGCCCTCGCTACATATTCGTCGCCAGACCCACTGGCTCCAGGTCATCTACAAGTTCATGCTAGGTAAAGCTCCGCCTTATCTCAGTTCACTGGTTACGATGGCAACACCCATCCGTAGCACGCGCTCCAGCAGGTGTATCTCACTGATCATCCCTAAAGCCAACACCTCATTTGGCCGCCTTTCGTTCCAGTTCTCTGCTGCCTGTGACTGGAACGAATTGCAAAAATCGCTGAAGTTGGAGACTTTTATCTCCCTCACCAACTTCAAATATCTGCTATCTGAGCAGCTAACCGATCGCTGCAGCTGTACATAGTCTATTGGTAAATAGCCCACCCATTTTCACCTACCTCATCCCCATACTGTTTTTATTTATTTATTTTTCTGCTCTTTTGCACACCAATATCTCTACCTGTACATAACCATCTGATCATTTATCACTCCAGTGTTAATCTGCATAATTGTAATTATTTGCCTACCTTCTCATGCCTTTTGCACACAATGTATATATAGACTCCCCTTTTTTCTACTGTGTTATTGACTTGTTAATTGTTTACTCCATGTGTAACTCTGTGTTGTCTGTTCACACTGCTATGCCTTATCTTGGCCAGGTCGCAGTTGCAAATGAGAACTTGTTCTCAACTAGCCTACCTGGTTAAATAAAGGTGAAATAATTTTTTTTTTTTTTTAAATTACACACCCTTTCTTGCACACCAACGCACTGGCGCACTCTCTTGCTCTTCCTCACCACACTGTACTCTCACAATCTCTCCTTCCCTCTCACACACACTCAGAACTTGAATACATGGCAAATTTGCATAGAAACACAAGTGAAAAGCCACATTTAAGGACCAGTGGTATCTACCAGCTATATTATGTGATCAGCTTACCCTACATAATCTCCTCCGTGGTGTGTTCTGTACTAGATAATTTATCCTCCTGTTCTATGTGCTGTAGGGACAGAGCATTGCCAGATATTAGAAAGGGAGAGCTACTTTGCAAGGAGACGTGTCATCCTGACATTGACGTGTCACCAGGTGTACTGTAGAATCCTGACATTTGCGAGGACATTATGAAGAGGAAAGAGTGTGTGTGTGTGTGTGTGTGTGTGTGTGTGTGTGTGTGAAAAGACTACACACGAGTGTGCAGAGCATGAAAGTCGGTGGCTTGCCGCCATGTACTGTAGTTAAATGGGGCTTCACTCCCGCACTCCTTTTTGCCTCTTTCCCTTTCACACCCATAAATGCTCTTACGGCCAGGCCCTTGTATGCAATTGTCAAAAGCAGAGCTCCAAGATCCCACGGCAACCACAACCACAGAGGCAATGTAAAATCAAAAGTAATTTATTAGAAGTTTACAAAAGTGACAGTTGCTTAAAAAACTTTTGTTGATATGTTCTCTGTTACCGTCTAAATGTGCGTTAGAGTGATATAGCCTAATTACCCAGTTAGAAACGTATAAGGAGGCTAGATGTTAGTACTACAAGTATCACTATGAGCCCTGGGGCAAAACTAACAGCAGCAATTACTTCACTCACAGAGTAGATGCTGTGTTGTAATGTTGATAGCCCCTCACCGTAGATCTTGGTGCAGCTTCTCCGCTCTGCGACTACAGCCGCAAGGGCGGGTCCCTTGAGGCTGTAGACACGGGGACAACAACAAAAAATGGTTAGTGTATACCGATCAACAATTGGAGTCCCACTCGCACGTTAGAAATAATATAGTGCTATATGAGAGACGTGTAACGGAGTCTTTTTAGCACAGGCGATCAGCGGAGAGGAGTCAGATGTCCATCGTGGAGAGGTTCCCAATTGAACAGCGTCCTGAAGGTAAATGCCCATTTCCTTTTGTGTTTCGTTTAGGGGCGTGTTTAGCAATTTGTTTGGGGAGTAAATAGGTGATGGGGATTGGCAACAGCTATCTCATAGTCAATTATGTCCATGCCAATCTGTAGAATCACAGAACACCAAACACATAGTTCATGCAATTCAATTACATTTCACACGTGAGAATGTAAGTCAATCAAAAATAGGGGATGATAGCAAAATAAGACATGCTAATGAGTAATATTTTTATTTATTTTTATTTATTATTTCACCTTTATTTAACCAGGTAGGCTAGTTGAGAACAAGTTCTCATTTACAACTGCGACCTGGCCAAGATAAAGCAGAGCAGTGCGACACAAACAACAACAGTTACACATGGAATAAACAATATAATATAACAAATAATACAATATAATAAACATGCTGATAATATAAATATAAGAATGGCAGTCTCTACCCACCGGGCACAAAAGTCAATTCAACGTCTATTCCATTGAAATTATGTGGAAGCAACATTGATTCAACCAGTGTGTGTCCAGTGTGTAGTTTAGGAAGAGTCAATGTCATTTGTGACACAATCATGTCAAAAGGTCAGAGAAAATTAGTATTTTGTGGCCCAAACAGTAGCTGCTCCCCACCAACATCATAGCTCTCTGTGGGTGACAGAAAGCTATTGTGATCTTTACGCCCAGCACTCAACAGTTGATAATGACACTGGAGATGTGTCGTGACGGGACTATTAGTAATCTGATAACTGTTATTCTGTCGAATCAACCGAAATTATGTTTCATTGTCACACGATTCAATTAATCATGTAACAATTAACTCATTAGGAAGTTGGTGCACTACGTGAAAAGTTGTTTACCGAGTTTCTATCTCCCGACTTAAACTCTAAAGACATCTCTTACGTCAATTATTCATTATTATCAGTCTCATTCTGAACGTTGCATAATCCTTGGATCCGCAAGAACCTTTTGAATATATATATAGGAAATATCTAAATGTATATTAAATAAATAAAATAAATAACACAGAATAACCATACACACTTGCATGAGATGAAAGTCCCTAGTGGACTGACACGATATGATGGCTTGCGACACAATGGAAAAGGGGTGGGGAAAGATAGAGAGGGAGAGACAAAGAGAGTCAACTTATCGTACATACATTTTGGAAACCAAGCTCACAGTTCCCAGCATCCTAACCACCGCTCATTCGGATTAGAAATGCAATATATATTCACGTGTAGACGTCGCTCTCTCATCTCTCATGTTGAAACCAATCGATCCGTCTATGGGTAGTGGCTCGAGGTATGGCTCTGGTTTTCCCCCAGAGGTCACAATGTCCTTCTTAGTTGTAGCGCTTCTCTGGTCGTGGAGTGTTCGTTTGAATAGACACTTCAGACATACCAACAGTTGTTTCAGAGGGGATTGTCTTACTTCCCCCATCGTGTCTTTAGTCAACGTTCTAGGACCACTTTTAGATGCACAGCTGCAGACTGTGAATGTTCTGGGCTAGTCTTTGAGCGTTTCAGAGTGTCTCACCATTTTGTAACGTTCAGCTCGCGCTGTACGTTGTTGACTGGTCTGTGGAGTTTAAACCATTTTCAGCCGTGAAGCCACCGCTCCATGCAGTCTGGTCTCAGTACAAAGTTTCTAACCATTTCAAAGTGTGGACCGCGGCCTCACGTCTTTTTGGTCTTTTAGTTTTAACCATTTGTGACATCCAGTTTACACCGTCCGTCTGTTTGCTCAATATGTTCATTCTTACCGAGTCCTTTTAAGCACTCTGGCCAAAGGGGCGTTTCGTCATGCTGACACGAACTCTGAGCTCACTTGCGCATGGCTACCGACTGGGCAGAAGTTTATATGAAAAACAATTATCTCATTTGGTGTTTCTCTCTCAGTTTATATTTCTGTGGCTCGTATTTCAGAAAGTCATCCTCACCGCTGGGAACTTGACCACAGTAACTGTATGAGAAAGGATACTGGAGAACATGCACATCAAATGACTTTAAAAAGGTCAAGGCAAAAGTGATGTTTATCAAAGTCAAAGTAATATCAATCAAAGCAGAAACTACAAGGTAGCTGCCAGTTGTGTTTTGTATTGTAGTTGTGTGTACAATATGGGCCAAATATTCTGTCCCACTTTTTGGGGATAATCTCCCATACAGATCATCTGTAAGTGCTCAAACTATCAACAAACTATGACATCTAAAGTGGAAGTTAGACATTATTTTGCGATTTAATGTGTATGACAAATTTACGTGTTTTAAACCTGGACCCAGGAGGCTTTTGTCTCTTGAGAATTGAAAGCCGTGAGGAGGAGTTAGTATTGTACATACACATCCAACTAGAACCCCAAAGCACTTCAATGTTCTCCTCAGAAATGGCTTTACCTGGTACATTGCTGTCATTTCCGTGTCCTGCTACAGATGCTATTTAAAGCCGAGAGCACCGGGCTGGAGTGTTAAGAGGTTCCACTTGGGTAGAGAGGCAATGGCCGCTTGGAGGAATAAAGCAACACAGAGTTTATGAAGATGGCGTTCACGTAATTATAATAATTATCTTTGAAGAGGGGTTGACAGGGAGGCCAGAGAGTGAGAGCGAGAGAGAGCTACTGTTACTTATAATCTTGTTGTGGAAAAGCCTTCCTTCTTTTCTGTCTGCCTTATCTCTCCCAATCTACCTCCTGGTTTGTCACACACTCCTCTAGAAGGAAAATTCATTGTCTTCTCGTTCTCCTTAACCCTTCTAAATAAACATTTAATATCTTCTTCTCTTGTTCACCACACACACAAACACACACACACACACACACACACACACAAATACACATACATCAAATCAACATACATACGCATGTACGCATACACAGATACACACACACATGCACACTTCTTACACACAGTTACATATCATTAAGTTCCCTGAATTCCTATCGGACCTTGTAGCCATAGCAGATAATATTCACATTTTTGGTGACTTTAATATTCACATGGAAAAGTCTACAGACCCACTCCAAAAGGCTTTCGGAGCCATCATCGACTCAGTGGGTTTTGTCCAACATGTCTCTGGACCTACTCACTGTCACAGTCATACGCTGGACCTAGTTTTGTCCCATAGAATAAATGTTGTGGATCTTAATGTTTTTCCTCATAAACCTGGACTATCACGTTTGCAATTGCAACAAATAATCTGCTCAGACCCCAACCAGGGAGCGTCAAAAGTCGTGCTATAAATTCCCAGACAACACAGATTCCTTGATGCCCTTCCAGACTCCCTCTGCCTACCCAAGGACGTCAGAGGACAAAAATCAGTTAACCACCTAACCGAGGAACTCAATTTAACCTTGCGCAATACCCTAGATGCAGTTGCACCCCTAAAAGCATTTGTCATAAGAAACGAGCTCTGAAGCAAGTTTCCAGAAAATTAGAACGGAAATGGCGCCACACCAACCTGGAAGTCTTCCGAGTAGCTTGGAAAGAGAGTACCGTGCAGTATCGAAGAGCCCTCACTGCTGCTCGATCGTCCTATTTTTCCAACTTAATTGAGGAAAATAAGAACAATCCAACATTTATTTTTGATACTGTCGCAAAGCTAATTAAAAAGCAGTATTCCCCAAGTCAGGATGGCTTTCACTTCAGCAGTAATAAATTCATGAACTTCTTTGAGGAAAAGATCATGATCATTACAAAGCAAATTACGGACTCCTCTTTAAATCTGCGTATTCCTTCAAAGCTCAGTTGTCCTGAGTCTGCACAACTCTGCCAGGACCTAGGATCAAGAGAGACACTCAAGTGTTTTAGCACTATATCTCTTGACACAATGATGAAAATAATCATGGCCTCTAAACCTTCAAGCTGCATACTGGAGCCTATTCCAACTAAACTACTAAAAGAGCTGCTTCCTGTGCTTGGCCATCCTATGTTGAACATAATAAATGGCTCTCTATCCACCGGATGTGTACTAAAAGTGGTAGAAATAAAGCCTCTCTTGAAAAAGTCAAACCTTGACCCAGAAAATATAAAAAACTATCGGCCTAAATCGAATCTTCCATTCCTCTCAAACATTTTAGAAAAAGCTATTGCGCAGCAACTCACTGCCTTCCTGAAGACAAACAATGTATACATAATGCTTCAGTCTGGTTTTAGACCCCATCATAGCACTGAGACTGCACTTGTGAAGGTGGTAAATTACCTTTTAATGGCATCAGACCGAGGCTCTGCATCTGTCCTTGTGCTCCTAGACCTTAGTGCTGCTTTTGATACCATCGATCACCACATTCTTTTGGAGAGATTGGAAACCCAAATTGGTCTACACGGACAAGTTCTGGCCTGGTTTAGATCTTATCTGTCGGAAAGATATCAGTTTGTCTCTCTGACAAATCAACTGTAAATTTCGGTGTTCCTCAAGGTTCTGTTTTAGGACCACTATTGTTTTCACTATATATTTTACCTCTTGGGGATGTCATTCGAAAACATAATGTTAACTTTCACTGCTATGCAGATGACACACAGCTGTACATTTCAATGAAACACTGTGAAGCCCCAAAATTACCCTCGCTAGAAGCCTGTGTTTCAGACATAAGGAAGTGGATGGCTGCAAACTTTCTACTTTGAAACTCGGACAAAACAGAGATGCTTGTTGTAGGTCCCAAGAAACAGAGATCTTCTGTTGAATCTGACAATTAATATTGATGGTTGTACAGTTGTCTCAAATAAAACTGTGAAGGACCTCGGCGTTACTCTGGACCCTGATCTCTCTTTTGACGAACATTATCAAGACTGTTTCAAGGGACAGCTTTTTTTCCGTCTACCTAACATTGCAAAAATCTGAAACTTTCTGTCCAAACATTATGCAGAAAAATGAATCCATGCTTTTGTTACTTCTAGGTGTCACGGCCGTCCTCCTCTTCATCTGAAGAGGAGAGGCGAGATGGATCTGAGGACCAATACGCGGCGTGGTAAGTGTCCATGGTCAATCTTTAATAAAGAAAGTAGTGAACACTGAACACTATACAAAACCAGTAAACAAAATAACAACCGTGACGCTAATCATATGGACTGTGCTGAAACAAGCCATCAACATAGACAATCACCCACAAACAAACAGTGCAACCCAGGCTACCTAAGTATGATTCTCAGAAACAACTAATGACACCTGCCTCTGATTGAGAACCATACTAGGCCGAAAACATAGAAATGCCCCAAAACATTGAAAAACAAACAGACTGCCCACCCAACTCACGCCCTGACCATACTAAATAAATACAAAACAACGGAAATAAAGGTCAGAACGTGACAGTACCCCCCCCCCCAAAGGTGCGGACTCCGGCCGCAAAACCTTGACCTATAGGGGAGGGTCTGGGTGGGCGTCTGTCCGCGGTGGCGGCTCTGGCGCGGGACGTGGACTCCACTTCATCATTGTATTAGTCCGCCTTATTGTCCGCCTCCGTGGCTTCCTCACCATGGCCACCCTACTTAATGACCCCACTGGACAGAGGGGCTGCTTGGGACAGAGGGGCAGCTCGGGACAGAGGTGGGGCAGCTGCTCGGGACAGAGGTGGGACAGCTGCTCGGGACAGAGGGCCTCCGGCAGCGGCGCCGGACAGGCGGGAGGCTCCGGCAGAGGCGCCGGACAGGCGGGAGGCTCCGGCAGAGGCGCCGGACAGGCGGGAGGCTCCGGCAGCGGCGCCGGACAGGCGGGAGGCTCCGGCAGCGGCGCCGGACAGGCGGGAGGCTCCGGCAGCGGCGCCGGACAGGCGGGAGAGTCCGGCAGCGGCGCCGGACAGGCGGGAGACTCCGGCAGCGGCGCCGGACAGGCGGGACCACCTGCAGGGAGGAGACAGAGAGACAGCCTGGTGCGTGGGGCTGCCACAGGAACCACCAGGCTGGGGAGACCTTCAGGAGGCTTGGGGTTAGGAGGAGGCACCTGAAGGACCGGGCTGTGGGGGAGCACTGGAGCTCTGGTGCGCAATCTTGGCACCACTTCCCCAGGCTGGATAACCACTCTAGCCCGGACCCTCCAGAGTGCAGGCACAGGTTGAACCGGGCTGTGGGTAAGCACGGGAGATCTAGTGCTTACTACACGCACCTCTCCCTTAGGCTCCATTCCCACATTCGCCCGGCACGAGCGGAGCGCAGGCAGAGGACGCACTGCACCCTCCCAGCGCCCCGGAGACACAACACGCAGAGCCGGCGCAGGATACCCTGGACCAAAACTGCGTACCGGCGACCAGACCCGCTGAGCAGGCACCATACGCCCTGGCTTGATGCCCGCACTCGCATGACACTCTCGGGGGGCTGTCCTATAGCGCACCGGGCTATGGCCACGTACTGGCGACACCGTGCGCTTAACCGCATAACACGGTGCCTGCCCAGTATCGCGCTGCTTATAATAAGCACGAGGAGTGAGCGCAGGTCTGCTATCTGGCTTAGCTCCACCCCTCGTGTGCCCCCCCCAAAAAATGTTTTGGGGCTGTCTCTCGTACCTGTCGCACTGCCGTGCTGCCTCCTCATATCGCCGCCGCTCAGCTTTCGCTGCCTCCAGCTCTGCTTTGGGGCGGCGATATTCCCCAGCCTGTGCCCAGGGTCCCTCTCCGTTCAGTATCTCCTCCCATGTCCAGGAGTCCTGTGATACCGGCCGCTGTTGTTGCTGCTGCTGCTGCTGCTGCTGTCGTCGCTGCTTTCTACCACGCCGCTTGGGCCTTGGTTGGTGGGTGATTCTGTCACGGCCGTCCTCCTCTTCATCTGAAGAGGAGAGGCGAGATGGATCTGAGGACCAATACGCGGCGTGGTAAGTGTCCATGGTCAATCTTTAATAAAGAAAGTAGTGAACACTGAACACTATACAAAACCAGTAAACAAAATAACAACCGTGACGCTAATCATATGGACTGTGCTGAAACAAGCCATCAACATAGACAATCACCCACAAACAAACAGTGCAACCCAGGCTACCTAAGTATGATTCTCAATCAGAGACAACTAATGACACCTGCCTCTGATTGAGAACCATACTAGGCCGAAAACATAGAAATGCCCCAAAACATAGAAAAACAAACATAGACTGCCCACCCAATCACGCCCTGACCATACTAAATAAATACAAAACAACGGAAATAAAGGTCAGAACGTGACACTAGGTTAGACTACTGCAATGCTCTACTTTCCGGCCACCCGGATAAAGCACTAAATAAACTTCAGTTAGTGCTAAATACGGCTGCTAGAATCCTGCCTAGAACCAAAGAAAAATATCATATTACTCCAGTGCTAGCCTCCCTACACTGACTTCCTGTCAAGGCAAGGGCTGATCTCAAGGTTTTACTGCTAACCTACAAAGCATTACATGGGCTTGCTCCTACCTATCTCTCTGATTTGGTCCTGCCGTACATACCTACACGTACGCTAAGGTCACAAGACGCAGGCCTTCTAATTGTCCCTAGAATTTCTAAGCAAACAGCTGGAGACAGGGCTTTCTCCTATAGAGCTCCATTTTTATGGAATGGTCTGCCTACCCATGTGAGAGACGAAGACTCGGTCTCAACCTTTAAGTCTTTACTGAAGACTCATCTCTTCAGTGGGTCATATGATTGAGTGTAGTCTGGCCCAGGAGTGTGAAGGTGAACGGAAAGGCTCTGGAGCAACGAACCGCCCTTGCTGTCTCTGCCTGGACGGTTCCCCTCTCTACACTTGGATTCTCTGCCTATAACCCTATTACAGGGGCTGAGTCACTGGCTTACTGGTGCTCTTTCATGCCGTCCCTAGGAGGGGTGCGTCACTTGAGTGGGTTGAGTCACTGACATGATCTTCCTGTCTAGGTTGGCGCCCCCCCTTGGGTTGTGCAGTGGTGGAGGTCTTTGTGGGCTATACTCGGCCTTGTATCAGGATTTTAAGTTGGTGGTTGAAGATATCCCTCTAATGGTGTGGGGGCTGTGCTTTGGCAAAGTGGGTGGGGTTATATCCTTCCTGTTTGGCCCTGTCCGGGGGTATCATCGGATGGGGCCACAGTGTCTCTTGACCCCTCCTGTCTCAGCCTCCAGTATTTATGCTGCAGTATTTTGTGTCGGGGGGCTAGGGTCAGTTTGTTATATCTGGAGTACTTCTCCTGTCTTATGTCCTTTGTGAATTTCAGTATGCTCTCTCTAATTCTCTCTTTCTCTCAGAGGACCTGAGCCCTAGGACCATGCCTCAGGACAACCTGGCATCATGACTTCTTGCTGTCCCCAGTCCACCTGGCCGTGCTGCTGCTCCAGGTTCAACTGTTCTGCCTGCGGCTATGGAATCTTGACCTGTTCACCGGATGTGCTACCTGTCCCAGACATGCTGTTTTCAACTCTCTAGAGACAGCAGGAGTGGTAGAAATACTCTTAATGATCGGCTATGAAAAGCCATTTTAAAAGCCACATTTACTCCTGAGGTGCTGACTTGCTGCACCCTCGACAACTACTGTGATTATTATTATTTGACCATGCTGGTCATTTATGAACATTTGAACATCTTGGTCATGTTCTGTTATGATCTCCACCCGGCACAGCCAGAAGAGGACTGGGCCACCCCTCATAGCCTGGTTCCTCTCTAGGTTTCTTCCTAGGTTTTGGCCTTTCTAGGGAGTTTTTCCAAGCCACCGTGCTTCTACACCTGCATTGCTTGCTGTTTGGGGTTTTAGGCTGGGTTTCTGTACAGCACTTTGAGATATCAGCTGATGTACGAAGGGCTATAATAAATCAATTTGATTTGATTTGATCACAGCGGCCTGCATACTGAGGCAGTCTTCTGAGGACTTGTTCTCTATGATGATAATAATGCCAACTACAGGAATGATGACAATTGCTTTGAATTCAGAGAGCTTTGCTTTCAACTGTTATTGCCAATGCGCCGTTACACAAATAATTGAAAAGCACCAAAACCACATCACTGAATTCCCGCTGTCTGACTGGAAGAAACAAGTAGCTATTTTTGGTAACTGCCTCAAGTTTTCCCTGTAAGGAAGTGAGTGTGCGCTTTAAGTGTTTGTGTGTATGTGAGCGTGTGCAGAAGTCTGTGTGTGTGTGAGTGATAGAGAACCTTAGCCTCTGTGTCTTTTTGTCTGTCAGCCACAGTATAAAAGGACCACAGGGCAGTTTGGCAGGAATATCAAACTCCATATGTGTCATAGAGATAGTTTGAGGAGGTGTGTGTGCGGGGATCAAATCTAATCAAACTTACAGTGAAATGCTTATTTACGATCAGCAGTAAAATAACAATAGCGAGACTATATACAGGGGGGTACCGATACAGAGTCAATGTGCAGGGGTACCAGATATTTGAGGTAGTATGTACATGTAGGTAGAGTTATTAAAGTGACAATGCACATCTGACAACAGAGAGTAGCAGCGGTGTAAAGAGGGGGTGGGGTGGGGGGGGCACTGCAAATAGTCTGGGTAGCCATTTGACTAAATGTTCAGGAGTCTTATGGCTTGGGGGTAGAAGCTGTTTAGAAGCCTCTTGGACCTAAATTTGGCGCTCTGGTACCGCTTGCCGTGCGGTAGCAGAGAAAAGTCTATGACTAGGGTGGCTGGAGTCTGACAATTTTTAGGAACTTCTTCAGACACCGCCTCGTATAGAGATCCTGGATGGCAGGAAGCTTGGCACCAGTGAAGTACTGGGCCGCACGCACTACTCTCTGTAGTGCCTTGCGGTCGGAGGCCGATCAGTTGCCATACCAGACAGTGATGCAACCAGTCAGGATGCTCTCGATGGTGCAGCTGTAGAACGATTTGACGATCCGAGGACCCATACCAAATATTTTCAGTCTCCTGAGGGGGAACAGGTTTTGTCGTGCCCTCTTTTGTTGTGCCCTCTTGCCCATGTGTTGAGGATCAGCATGGCAGATGAGTTGTTACCTACCCTTACCACCTGGGGGTGGCCCGTCAGGAAGTCCAAGATTCAGTTGCAGAGGGAGGTGTTTAGTCCCAGGGTCCTTAGCTTAGTGATGAGCTTTGAGGGCACTATGGTGTTGAACGCTGAACTGTAGTCAATGATCAGTATTCTCACAGAGGTGTTCATTTTTTCCAGGTGGGAAAGGGCAGAGTGGAGTGCAATTGAGATAGCGTCATCTGTAGATCTGTTGGGGCGGTATACAAATTGGAGTGGGTCTAGGGTTTCTGGGATGATGGTGTTGATGTGAGCCATGACCAGCCTTTCAAGGCACTTCATAGCTACAGACGTGATTGCTACGGGTCGGTTGTCGTTTAGGCAGGTTACCTTAGTGTTCTTGGGCACAGGATCTATGATGGTCTGCTTGAAACATGTTGGTATTACAGACTCGGGCAGGGAGAGGTTGAAAATGTCAGTGAAGACACTTGCCAGTTGGTCAGTGCATGCTCGCAGTACACGTCCTGGTAATCTGTCTGTGAATGTTGACCTGTTTAAAGGTCTTACTCACATCGGCTGCGGAGAGCGCGATCACACAGTCGTCCGGAACAGCTGCTCTCATGCAGTGTTATTTGCCTCAACGCGAGCATAGAAATAGTTTAGCTCGTCTGGTATGCTTGTTTCACTGGGCAGCTCTCGGCTGTGCTTCCCCTTGTCGTCTAATGGTTTGCAAGCCCTGCCACATCCGACGAGCGTCAGAGCCTGTGTAGTACGATTCAATCTTAGTCCTGTATTGACGCTTTGCCTGTTTGATGGTTCTTCGGAGGGCATAGCGGGATTTCTTATAAGCTTTCGGGTTAAAGTCCTTCTCCTTGAAAGCAGCAACTCCAGCCTTGAGCTCAGTGAGGATGCTGCCTGTAATCCATGACTTCTGATTGGGGTATGAACATACAGTCACTGTGGGGACGATGCACTTCTTGATGAAGACAATGACTGATGTTTTTATATAATTTTTTCCCCTTTATTTAACTAGGCAAGTCAGTTAAGAACAAATCCTTATTTACAATGACGGCCTCTGTACCCAAACAATTCCAGCTTCAACTTTTAATAATCCACCTTTCCAGAAACAAGTCTCTCACCGTTGCCGCTTGCTATAGACCACCTTCTGCCCCCAGCTGTGCCCTGGACACCATATGTGAATCGATTGCTCCCCATCTATCTTCAGAGCTAGTGCTGCTAGGCAACCTAAACTGGGACATGCTTAATTAACACCCCGGCCAGCCTACAATCTAAACTTGATGCCCTCAATCTCACACAAATTATCAAGGAACCTACCAGGTACAATCCTAAATCCGTAAACACGGGCACCCTCATAGATATCATCCTAACAAACTTTCCCTCCAAATACACCTCTGCTGTTTTCAACCAAGATCTCAGGGATTAGTGCCTCATTGCCTGCATCCGTAATGGGTCTGCGGTCAAACGACCACCCCTCATCACTGTCAAACGCTCCCTAAAACACTTCAGCGAGCAGGCCTTTCTAATCGACCTGGCCCGGGTATCCTGGAATTATATTGACCTCATCCCGTCAGTAGAGGATGTCTGGTTATTCTTTAAAAGTGCCTTCCTCACCATCTTAAATAAGCATGCCCCATTCAAAAAATGTAGAACCAGGAACAGATATAATCCTTGGTTCACTTTAGACCTGACTGCTCTTGACCAGCACGAAAACATCCTGTGGCGTACTGCATTAGCATCAAATAGCCCCGTGATACTTTTCAGGGAAGTTAGGAACCAATATACACAGGCAGTTAGGAAAGCTAAGGCTAGCTTTTTCAAACAGAAATGTGCATCCTGTAGCACAAACTCCTCCCAGCTGCCCACTGCTCTGAGGCTAGGAAACACTGTCACCACCGATAAATCCACTATAATTGAGAATTTCAATAAGCATTTTTCAACGGCTGGCCATGCTTTCCACCTGGCTACCACCTACCCCAGTAAACTTCCCTGCACCCCCCACAGCAACTCGCCCAGCCTCCCCATTTCTCGCCCAGCCTCCCCACCCAAATCCAGATAGCTGATGTTCTGAAAGAGCTGCAAAATCTGGACCCCTACAAATCAGCCAGGCTAGACAATCTGGACCCTCAATTTCTAAGATTATCTGCCGAAATTGTTGCAACTCCTATTACTAGCCTGTTCAAACTCTTTCGTATTGTCTGAGAATCCCAAAGATTGGAAAGCTGCCGCGATCATCCCCCTCTTCAAAGGGGGAGACACTCTAGACCCAAACTGCTACAGACCTATATCTATCCTACCCTGCCTCTCTAAGACCTTTGAGAGCCAAGTTAACAAACAGATTACAGACCATTTCGAATCCCACCATACCTTCTCCGCTATGCAATCTGGTTTCAGAGCTGGTCATGGGTGCACCTCAGCCACACTCAAGGTCCGAAACGACATAATAACCGCCATCGATAAGAGACATTACTGTGCAGCCGTAGTCTTCGACCTGGCCAAGGCTTTCGACTCTGTCAATCACCACATTCTTATCAACAGACTCAACAGCCTTGGTTTCTCAAATGACTACCTCGCCTGGTTCACCAGCTACTTTTCTGAGTTCAGTGTGTCAAATCGGAGGGCCTGTTGTCCGGACCTCTGGCAGTCTCTATGGGGGTGCCACAGGGTTCAATTCTCAGAACCAACTCTCTCTGTGTATACATCAATGATATACATCATCACTACTCTGGACGGTTCTGACTTAGAATATGTGGACAACTACAAATACCTAGGTGTCTGGCTAGACTGTAAACTCTCCTTCCAGACTCACACTAAGCATATCTGATCCAAAATTAAATCTAGAATCGGCTATCTATTTCACAACAAAGCATCCTTCACTCATGCCGCCAAAAATACCCTCGTAAAACTGACCATCCTATTGATCCTCGACTTTGGCGATGTCATTTACAAAATAGCCTCCAACACTCTACTCAGCAAATTGGATGCAGTCTATCACAGTGCCATCCGTTTTGTCACCAAAGCCCCATATACTACCCACCACTGCTACCTGTATGCTCTCGTTGGCTGGCCCTCGCTTCATACTCGTCGCCAAACCCACTGGCTCCAGGTCATCTGCAAGTCTTTGGTCACCATAGCAGCACCCACCCGTAGCACACGCTCCGGCAGGTATATCTCACTGGTCATCCCCAAAGCCAATTCCTCCTTTGGCCGCCTCTCCTTCCAGTTCTCTGCTGGAACAAACTGCAAAAATCACTGAAGCACCAGCTGTCAGATCAGCTCACAGATCACTGCACCTGTACATAACCCATCTGTAAATAGCCCATCCAACTACCTCATCCCCATACTGTATTTATTTATCTTGCTCCTTTGCACCCCATTATCTCCACTTGCACATTCATCTTCTGCACATCTATCACTCCAGTGTTTAATTGGTATATTGTAATTATTTCGCCTCCATGGCCTATTCATTGCCTTTCCTCTCTTACCTCATTTTCACACACTGTATATAGTATTTTTCTACTGTATTATTGACTATGTTTGTTTATCCCATGAGTAACTCTGTGTTGTTGCTTTGTTTATCTTGGCCAAGTCGCAGTTGTAAATGAGAACTTGTTCTCAACTAGCCTACCTGGTTAAATAAAGGTTAAATAAAAAATGTATATAAAAAACAGAACAGTGGGTTAACAGCCTTGTTCCGGGGCAGAACGACAAATTTTTACCTTGTCAGCTCGGGGATTCGATCTAACAACCTTTTGGTTACTGGCCCAATGCTCTAACCACTGAACCCTGAAGCAGATATGGTGTACTCCTCAATGCCATCGGAGGAATCCTGTAACATATTCCAGTTTGTGCTAGCAAAACAGTCCTGTAGTTTAGCATCTGCTTCATCTGATCACTTTTTTATTGATCTAGTCACGGGTGCTTCCTGCTTTAATTTTTGCTTATAAACAGTAATTAGAAGGATAGAATTATGGGCAGATTTGCCAAATGGCGGGCGAGAGAACTTTTGAGTTATTTTTCCTCTGGTTGCACATTTAACATGCTGATAGACATTTGGTAAAATGGATTTAAGTTTCCCTGCATTAAAGTCCCCGGCTACTAGGAGCGCCGCCTCTGGGTGAGCGATTTCTTGTTTGCTTATGGCGGAATACAGCTCATTCAATGCTGTCTTAATGCCAGCCTCTGACTGTGGTGGTATGTAAAACAGCTACAAAGAATACAGATGAAAACTCTCTCGGTAGGTAGTGTGGTCTACAGCTTATCATGAGAAACTCTACCTCAAGCAGGCAATAGCTTGAGACTTCATTAGATATTGTGCAACAGCTGTTGTTTACAAAAATACATAGACCGCCACCCCTTGTCTTACCAGACGCCATTGTTCTATCCTGCTGATACATCGTATTAACCAGCCAGCTGTATGTTGATATTGTCGTCGTTCAGCATCGACTCTGTGAAGCATAAGATGTTACAGTTTTTAATGTTCCGCTGGTAGTTTAATCTTCCGCATAACTCGTCGATTTTATTGTCCAAAGATTGCACATTTGCTAGCAGAGTGGAGGGAAGTGGGGGTTTATTCAATCGCCTGCGAATGCTCTTCTTTCCCCACCTCCTCTTCACGGAGATCAGGGCCTGTTCCCGAGGAAGCAGCTTATCCTTTGCGTCGGGCTCTTCAGAGTCGTGAAAGGAACACCTCGGAGTATTCAGCTAGTCCGTGGTGAATAATCGCAGTCCTGATGTCTAGAAGTTATTTTCGGTCATAAGAGACGGTAGCGGCAACATTTTGTACAAAATAGGTAAAAAAATAAGTTGCAAATAAGTGAACAAAAAAAAACACAATCGGCTGGGGGCACGTAAAACGTCTGCCCTCTTCTCCGACGCCATCTTATGATTTTTAAGGTTGTGTGTGTATATATGTGTATGTTTGAAAGTCACTATTCAGCCTCTCAGTCAGTCAGTCTAACTGAATGTGCTCTGAGCACGTGTACGACAGTACACTACACTACACTAGCCACCTGTGGGCTCTGGATTGATTCACTTGGCCTGAAGGCTTCCGCCTATAATTGAAGAACATTGGCTGAGACCTTTATGAATTAACCACAATAATCGATATGAGACAGAGAGAGGCTAACAGTAGTATTTTATATTTCCAGTGAGGAGAGAAGAAGAGACTAGGAGAGAAGAGAGGGTAAGGAAAGGGACTGAAGGGAAATGAGGTGGAGATGAACTGCACCATGAACCTCCCAAAACCTGGGCATCAAAACAGGAGGCCCACAGTACTTCACTCCCTCCATCACCTGTAGCTGGAGCAGCTGTGTGCACACCAAAAATTAATTAATCCATAACTGCCTCTGCCTACTTGAAGTGGAAATTATGGAATTCAGGGAGAGCAAACAACAAAAATGTGACACTGTCCAGACTCTGATGGAAGAGTTCAGGCATTTCCAGGAGGAGAGCAGTGCTTCAGAGGAACAATTAAGACAGAAGTTAAGAGAGAACACTGAACAAATGACACACCAATGATGCCCAACAAGAGGAGCTGTGTGTGTTATAGGTGGAGCTGCAGCAGAGCGAGAGGGATATCAATGCCATCGGTTAGCAACTTCTGACCATACCACCAACAGAGGAGCACCATCAACCAGGTGGAAGCCCAGATACCCCTGAACACCGTGCAGCCTTCAACCCTTCTGCCTCCCAACTGCAGTTCTGATAGACTCTAATGGAAAGTATCTGGAAGGTAGGGGACTATTCATTAGACAGCTCCATTTTGGTATCGCACTACTGACAGTGCCCTACAACAGCTCTATCAAGCAACTAGCTATCATAGTCTCAAGTCAAAATTAGACATTCATCCATGTTTCGCAAGTCACATTTCGAAGTTGTTCCAAATGTCAATTTTTGTAAGTGTTTAAGGTTAAGTTTAGGCATTAACTCTGAATGGTTGAGGTAAGGGATAATGTTTGGGATAGGCTTAAAACCTAAATATAAAAAAACAACTTTCTATCGCTGGATTCAAACTTAGAACCTTTAGAATCAGAGGCAGATGTATACACCCATCCATCATCTCCATCCACAATGCCCTAGCAAAACTGATGCCTACTTGAAGGTTGCCCCTAGTGGCCGGTTTCCGCATCATCTCCCGACGTTCTGAGATATGGATGGACATCTAATACTGACTTGTATAACGGGTGACCTTGCCGCTGTCAAGCCAAACCGGAAAATCCTGACAACCTTGTCATACATACTGGGACAAATAACCTGCGCACAAAAGAAGAACGAGGGGCTGAGGAAGTGAGAAAGTTGGCAGAGAAAGCACACAACCTGTTACCAAGGACAATCATTATCATATCCGCCTTTCTACCAAGGAAAGATCTCCTCTAGCAAATGATCCACAATGTCAACCAAAAAATCTCCATGGACTGTGCCTCACTACCAAATGTTAGCAACTCTCATCACCAGAGCCTGAATTGTGAGCACATGTATGCTCATGTACACCTGGACCATGAGGGAGTACGTAATCTTTGCCAAGACCTGAAGGAGTTCCACAATCATACCAGCCCAGCAACAGAGCCCCTCCACCTTCCCGCTATTCAAGGAGAGAGGAAGCCCATCTCAGCTGAGCCAGACGCAGACATCTTCAGCCCCTAGCAACATGTCCGAGCCCAGCGGCACTAGACCCAGCCCAGATCAACCCAGCTGTGCCAGAACCAACCCAGCTCAGCTCAGCCCAGCCCAGCGGTGCCAGAACCATCCCAGCTCAGCCCAGCGGTGCCAGACACAGCTCCGCTATGCCCAATACTTCACAGCACTGGAATGTATTCTAGGGGTAGGGAAAATAGTGTCCAAGAGGAGGGTAAACCAGCCCAGACCTACCACAGCCTCACTGCCAGCCCACATACGCAGGGGCAGCAGTGAGGCTGAGACATATAAACCCTTCAGCCATCGGAGAGGTGCGTCAACTGCTAAAACTGATGTGCAAACTCCTAGAATAGGCATACAGTAAGTTGGTACGCTTAGTCTAACCATTGTGCGGGTGCTTCAACTACACACATCCACATCAACTGCTGGAAAACACACACACGCACATGTTTGGAATCTCCTGTTCTATATTTGCTTGTGTATTAATTTCCTATGTACTTTAATTTCCTATGTACTAACTATTTGTTTTTTGGAAAATCCCGGGTGTTGTTTTACCTTAGGTCTTAACACCACAAACCCAGATTTTCTTAACACCAAAGGTCAAGACATAATAGTACTTCCAGAAACATGGTGTTTGTGGGGATATAGGTACTCAATGTCCTTCAGGCTATAGGGAAATTCTACGTCCATCATTAAAACATAAAACAGGACAGGGACTCAGGAGGAATTATCATATGGTAGAAACAGGACCTTTCACTGAGCCAAATCAAAAAGTGTAGCACCCACATTTTGGTTCAAACTCAACAAAGGCACAGTCTTTAGTGACAATTATTTATATCTAGGTGTGGTGTATGCTTCTCCCTCAGATTAATTACAATACAATGAGGATTAGTTTCATGATGATCTCCAAAGAGACACCAACCAGTTTCAAGCTGAGGGAAATGTGTTTTAATGGAGATTTTAACGTTTAATGCAATTCTGAACCTGAATGTGTAAACCCTGATTGTAATGAACATATATTTGGACATCCCTCCTTTACACCCGAGTCCCATCACTAATAATATAAATAGCCCTGAACAAAAATGGAAAGGAGTTAGTGCATCTCTGTCAAGCTTTAGGCCTGTATTTTTTTTAATGGCAGGATTCTTGGGACCAGTGTTGTTAACTATGCAATCTCAGACTTGGCTCCTCCATTACTGCATTAATGTCAGACCACAGACACCATTGTCTGACCACTGCCAGATGAGTGTCTTGTTGAAAAGACTTCTCATCCCAAAGACCACACAAACAGAGCCCTGAACACTGATTAGTCTAAATAAAACATACAGATAGGCCCCTGATAGCTTCAACACAGCATTGCACTGCCCAGAAATTACAAACTGTATGAATGATTTCCTTTCAAATACACTCAGCCCAAACCTCCCTGACATAAATTTGTCTGTGAATAAATGAAATGAGATATTTATTTATTTTACCTTTATTTAACTAGGCAAGCCAGTTAAGAACAAATTCTTATTTTCAATGACGGCCTAGGAACAGTGGGTTAATTCCCTTGTTCAGGGGCAGAACGACAAATTTTTACCTTGTCAGCTCGGGGATTTCGATCTAGCAACCTTTCGGTTACTGGTCCAACGCCAGTAACCGACTAGGCTACCTGCCTCCCCTGAAGCAGATATGGTGTACTCCTCAATGCCATTGGAGGAATCCTGGAACATATTCTAGTTTGTGCTAGCAAAACATTCCTGTAGTTTAGCATCTGCTACATCTGACCACTTTTTTATTGATCTAGTCACTGGTGCTTCCTGCTTTCATTTTTGCTTGTAAGCAGGAATCAGGAGGATAGAATTATGGTCAGGGCTTTGTGATGGCCACTCCAATACCTTGACTTTGTTGTCCTTAAGCCATTTTGCCACAACTTTGGAAGCATGCTTGGGGTCATTGTCCATTTGGATGACCCATTTGCGACCAAGCTTTAACTTCCTGACTGATGTCTTGAGATGTTGCTTCAACATATCCACATACAGTGCCTTGCGAAAGTATTTGGCCCCCTTGAACTTTGCGACCTTTTGCCACATTTCAGGCTTCAAACATAAAGATATAAAACTGTATTTTTTTGTGAAGAATCAACAACAAGTGGGACACAATCATGAAGTGGAACGACATTTATTGGATATTTCAAACTATTTTAACAAATCAAAAACTGAAAAATTGGGCGTGCAAAATTATTCAAATTATTTCCTGGAATTTTCCAAGCTGTTTAAAGGCACAGTCAATTTAGTGTATGTAAACGTCTGACCCACTGGAATTGTGATACAGTGAAATAATCTGTCTGTAAACAATTGTTGGATAAATTACTTGTCATGCACAAATTACATGTCCTAACCGACTTGCCAAAAATATTGTTTTTGACAAGAAATTTGTGGAGTGGTTGGAAAATTTGTTTTAATGACTCCAACCTAAGTGTATGTAAACTTCTGACTTCAACTGTAATGCTCCCAGAAAGAAATTAATTGGCTTTCTATCCAAACACAGAACAGCAGAACACATGCGCACACTAATAAACCATCATGTTCATCAGAGAAGCAGAGGGAAAGTATTTGCATGTTTTATGGATTTTAAGAATGCTTTTGATTCCATAAAGCATGATGGATTATATTACAAAACCCTCCAAAGCGGCATTGAGGATAAAGTTTACGACATTGGGAAATCTATTTACTCGAACAGCATATGTAGTATTAAACTGAACAATTAAAATAACATTGTTTTTTGCACAATACAACTTTCAGAAAACCAAAGTTGTGTTCAAACGTTTGACTGGTACTGTAAATATTTACAAAAAAATATATGGGGGATTGGAAATGATGCAGACAATTACATTAATGGAATCTACAATTTATCTGCCATATTAAAGCTGATCTACCGACAAAAGACCCCACCTTCGCCAGGACGTTAAAGGATGTTGCTCTGGGTGGCCAGTCCACCTCACCCCACAAGAGCAGCAGACACCAACACTGAGACAAATCAGACACTCCTTTAGACCTGCATCCGGTGACGCCTCACAAAGACTGGAAAACTGCCAGCAACACTGGCCCCCACACCACCCTCTACCACTTCTCTCTCAGGAACTGTATACAGATACATTGATCTGTTCAATCAAATCAATCGCATGTATTTATAAGGCAGGCAGAACAACTGCAACTGGAGCAGCAGCACAACTAGATGGACTGGGGACAGCAAGGAGTAATGACAAAGACCTGAAACACACAGCCAGGGCAACTAAGGAGGGGCTCCGTAGAAGCATCTCAAGGTCCTGGAGTGGCCTAGCCAGTCTCTAGGCCTGAACCCAATAGAAAATCTTTGGAGGGAGTTGAAAGTCCGTATTGCCCAGCGACAGCATCGAAACCTGAAGGATCTGGAGAAGGTCTGTATGGAGTAGTGGGCCAAAATCCCTGCTGCAGTGTGTGCAAACCTGGTCAAGAACTACAGGAAACGTATGATCTCTGTAATTGCAAACAAAGGTTTCTGTACCAAATATTAAGTTCTGCTTTTCTGATGTATCAAATACTTATGTCATGCAATGAAATGCAAATTAATTACTTAAAAATCATACAATGCGATTTTCTGGATTTTTGTTTTAGATTCCATCTTTCGCAGTTGAAGTGTACCTATGATAAAAATTACAGACCTCTACAAGCTTTGTAAGTAGGACAACCTGCAAAATTGGCAGTGTATCAAATACTTGTTCTCCCCACTGTGTGTGTGTATGTATGTATGTATGTATGTATATATATATATATATATATATATGTATGTATGTGTGTATATATATATATATATATATATATATATATATATATAAAACATAAATAATTTTTTAGCTGTTATCCTGTTTTACTCACTCTTAAGAACTTAATAGTTAGTAGTTACTGTATTTCTGACTGCTATTCTTTCTTTTTGCTAAAAACTAAAAACATCGAAACAAGAGGAATTAGCGATACGAAATGGTGACATATGGACAACCCATTTTAAATCACTCTACAACACCGTTCAAATTGACACAAACAAAGAGCAATGCCAAATTCATGAGAAGTTGAATGGATGAGAAAAAGTTATAAAGGATCATCAAAATCCATTGGACTCCCAAAATACTGACCAGGAGCTCTATAAGAAAGGCCCTCAAATTTAAAAAAGCATGCGGACCTGATGGCATCCAAAATGAAATGCTCAAACTCACTAGTGCAAAATTTCAATTGGCTATATTAAAACTGTGTAATTTTATCCTGAGTGTAGGTTATTTCCCTGACATCTGGAATCAAGGACTCATAACCTCCTTTACGAACGGAGACAAATTTGACCCTAACAATTACAGAGGCATAAATGTAAGAGCTCTAAACGTCCTTAATAAGCACAATGTCTTGAGTAAAAGCCAAATTGGATTTATACCAAAACATTGCACGACTGATCATATTTACACCCTACACACCCTGATAGATGTCCCCCAAAATAATGCCAAAATATACGCTTGCTTTATCAACTTCCAAAAAGCATTTGATTCTATTTGGCACACAAGACTGTTCTACAAAGTTATTGAAAGTGGTGTAGGGGGTAAAACATATGACATAATTAAATCAATGTATACTGGCAATACGTGCAGCATTAAAATTGGCAAGAAAATAACAGAATTCTTTAACCAGAGGCGTGGCCTTCGCCAGGGTTGCAATCTAAGCCATGCACTCTTCAATATTTATGTCAACGAATTGGCCACAATTCTAGAAAAATCCTCAGCCCCTGGTGTTGGTCTCCACAATTCAGAGGTTAAAGGCCTACTCTTCGCAGATGACCTATGCCTGCTGTCACCCACAGCACATGGCCTACAGCAGAGCCTGGACCTGCTAGAGCAGTACTGCCAGACCTGGGCCATGGCAGTAAACCTCAAAAATACTCAAATAATGATTTTCCAGAGAAGATCCAGATCTCAGGGAATTAGACCAAAGTTCTCAATTGGTACAAAAGATATAGAGTACTGCACACGCAATTACTTAGGTTTAAAAATAAGCTCAACTGGACACCTTAACGAGGCAGTGAATGAACTGAGAGAGAAAGCACACAATGCATTCTACGCCATTCAAAAACAAATTCAAGTTGAAAAACGTATTCAAATTTGGCTAAAACTAATTGAATGTGTCATTGAACCAATTGCACTTTATGGCAGCGAGGTGTGGGGTCAAAACAAGATTTCATCAAATGGGACAAACACCCCATTGAAACCCTGCATGCAGAGTTCTGTAAGATTCTCCTACATGTCCAGAGGAAAACTGCAAACAATTCATGCAGGGCAGAATTAGGTCAATATCCACTAATAATAAAAACTCAAAAAATAGCAATTAAGTTTTGGAAACATCTAAAACACAGTGACTCCCTCTCATATCATTACGAAGCCCTGCAATGCCAAGAGCTGAGCAAAGAAAAGAGTCCCATCATCCAGCTGGTCCTGGGGCTGAGTTCACAAACCTGTTCTAATAACACACTGAAGCCTCAAGACCAGAACATCCAATCAATCAGAATAAAACAAATCAACAAACAACAACATCAAACAACACAATCAAAACGAAACTACATTGCTTATTGGGAAACACAAGCACAAAGCGAAATGCCGTGCTATCAGGTCCTAAATCGACAGTACACCGTGGCTAACTATTTGACCGTGGTTACTGATCAAAACCTTAGAAAAACTTTGACAAAGTACAGGCTCAGTGAGCACAACCTTGACCTCGAAAAGGGTAGACACAGGAAAACCTGGCTCCCTGTAGAGGAAACACTGTGCAACCACTGCACCACAGCAGAACCTAAGACAGAGCTCCATTTCCTGACAAAATGTCAAAAATATAAAACAATTAGAGAGTGTAATTTCCCCAAATTTGAAACCCTTATTCAAGGTTTCAAAGACCTCTCTGATGAGAATAAACTACCTGTCCTGTTGGGGGAGGACGCAGAGAGCTGTGGGTTGGCAGCGCACTACATTGCTGCCTGCCATAAGATGAGGGACAGTGTCTGACAGACCAATCAACCTGCACATGTCCTCTACTGTATGCTTATTGTTCAATGTGTGGTTATTTTGACCCTTGGTTATTGTCGTCCCATTGACAATTTTGATTCTTATTATATTAATATTGTAAATATCCAAAGTAAACGTTTGGCAATATGTACATTGTTACATCATCCCAATAAAGCAAATTGAAATGGGAGGGAGGGCAAGAGGTAGAGAGAGAGCTTAAATTCACACAGGACACCGGATAAGACAGGAGAAAAACTCACACATAAACTATTGCAGCATAATTACTGGAGGCTGAGATCTATTCCCAAGCTGTACGCCGTGAAAAAGGCACCACGCCCTCCACATCACCCTCTTCAATTCCCCCTACAACTTCCCTCCCATGTTACCAGGCCCACCTCAGCACAGCTCTACCAGACCCGGCCCGCCTCAGCACAGCTCTACACGACCCATCACAGCACAGTTCAACCAGACTCAGCACAACTCCACCAGACCCGGCCAATCACAGCACAGCTCCACCAGACCCGGCCAATCACAGCACAGCTCCACCAGACCCGGCCAATCACAGCACAGCTCCACCAGACCTGTCCCACACAGCTCAACCAGACCCGGCCCACCTCAACTCATCCTAGCTCTACACAGCACCGACTACTACCATAGGGTCTGACAAAATACTGTTGAGGGTAATGCACCACATCAAATCAAATGTATTTATATAGCTCTTCGTACATCAGCTGATATCTGAAAGTGCTGTATAGAAACCCAGCCTAAAACCCCAAACAGCAAGCAATGCAGGTGTTGAAGCACGTTGGCTAGGAAAAACTCCCTAGAAAGGCCAAAACCTAGGAAGAAACCTAGAGAGGAACCAGGCTATGAGGGGTGGCCAGTCCTCTTCTGGCTGTGCCGGGTGGAGATTATAGCAGAACATGGCCAAGATGTTCAAATGTTCATAAATGACCAGCATGGTCAAATAATAGGTCTGGGACAGGTAGCACGTCCGGTGAACAGGTCAGAATTCCATAGCCGCAGGCAGAACAGTTGAAACTGGAGCAGCAGCACGGCCAGGTGGACTGGGGACAGCAAGGAGTCATCATGCCAGGTAATCCTGAGGCAGGGTCCTAGGGCTCAGGTCCTCCGAGAGAGAGAAAGAAAGAGAGAATTAGAGAGAGCATACTTAAATTCACACAGGACACCGGATAAGACAGGAGAAGTACTCCAGATATAACAAACTGACCCTAGCCCCCCGACACAAACTACTGCAGCATAAATACTGGAAGCTGAGACAGGAGGGGTTCAGGAGACACTGTGGGCCCATCCGATGATAACCCCGGACAGGGCCAAACAGGAAGGATATAACCCCACCCACTTTGCCAAAGGACAGCCCCCACACCACTAGAGGGATATCTTCAACCACCAACTTATCTTCCTGATACAAGGCCGAGTATAGCCCACAAAGATCACATCAGCCCTCATATACTGAGAGTTTGGAGTTTTGCCAGCCACACTGCCCTCAACACCATCCTATTCAATTCCCCAACAACCTCCCTCTCAGGCTAATTTTGGTTACCCTCCCTACTGCCATCCCCAGATAAGGCCTGGGACACTGCTTCCCCCCATGGCAGCCACAAACCGGCAACAGGACCACATCAAGGTGTCCTGTGCACACCCAGAATGGAGTATTGGCAGCCACTCCAGTCCTCTGCAGCAGCTCCACTCCTTTGGCGGGAGCTTCATCCAGGTGGACTGAGCTCTGCCAACACTGCTCTCCCAGTTCCTGCATTCAGCAACTTGAAGGAAGTCTGTCAAATGCTCTGTCTGCTCTGCTGTCACGTGGTTAGCCAGGGACATTGGCAAAGTCTCAGCTCATTCAACAAATAGCTGCAGATGACCCTATGCCTGTTAGCTCTTATGGGAATGAGCTGAATACCTCCTCTGACTTTAAAACTCTTCAGGGGCTTGGGCTAATGCACCTAACTAAATGTGCGAAGTATGACTTCAAAAATGGGCACAATTGACATTTGGGTACAGGACTTGTGTCCTGACATTCTGATTCCTTTGGCCTCAGATCAATTTAAGAGTATATGCATTGATTTTAATCTGACTCAATTGATCTCAAACCCCACACGGCTAAATGTGAAAAGTATTTGCATTTGATCTCAGTGTTCATTGTCCCATAGTATGTCTAAGAGATACGAAACCGCAAAATACAAAATTTGTTTAATTAAGAAGAGAAATGTAAAAAAGTTTTATTCTCAAGTGTTTTTACATGACATGGAGAAACAGATTTACCATCTCGATTTAAGAAAGCTAAATCAAGCTACTTTTTAAGCTCTATCTCTGACTCTGCTCGTGATCCTTCTACATTTTGGAAAACAGTAAATGCAATGAAGCTTACAAATTCCGCATCTTCCTGCCTAACATTGGCATCTGAGTGGCACAGCGGTCTAAGGCACTGCACTAGAGGCGTCACTACAGACCCTTGTTCAATTCCAGGCTGCATCACAACCGTTCTTGATTGGGAGTCCCTATAGGGCGGTACACAATTGGCCCAGTGTCTTTAGGGTTTGGCTGGGGTAGGCCGTCATTGTAAATAAGCATTTGTTCTTAACGGACTTGCCTAGTTAAATAAAGGTTAAAAAAATAAAGAATAATGGGATGTGATGCTTTTAATCATCATTTTATCTCGGCAGGCTTTTTATTTGAGAGAAACTGTGATTTAATTGACCCTGGTCTGTCAATACACTGCTCTTCCCTCTGCCAACCTCTAGATGACTCTACGGTTCACTCGTCAACTTTGTTTTCATTTCAACAATTTACTATGATGTGCTAGATGTCTTGCTTAAGATTAATGTAAATAAAATCCACTGGGGCTGATATGCTTGATCCATTTTTGTTGCAGCTCTCTGCCACCCTGATGGCTGAATCATTAACCCATATTTTTAACCTGATTATTATATCTGGTACTATCCCCAAGATTTGGAAGGTGGCCCATGTACTCCCCTTTCACAAAGGTAATGACCCTCCTGACTTAAATAATTAATGCCCTATTTCTAATCTTTCTTGCCTAACTAAAATATTAGAATCCTTGATTAGTTCTCAGCTACGATCTTTCTTGTCTTTGAAACGTAAATCAGTCAGGTTTTATACCAGCTCATAGCACTTTCTCTGCTGCATCCTTACATGCTGACCAGACCGCACGTGCGTCTGCCATCGCACACATGTTGATTTTGTCCCCCCACACCAGACGCAATCAGGACACGCAGGTTGAAATATCAAAACAAACTCTGAACCAACTATATTAATTTGGGGACAGGTCTAAAAGCATTCAACATTTATGCCAATTTAGCTAGCTAGCTTGCTGCTGCTAGCTAATTTTCCCTGGGATATAAACATTGGGTTGTTATTTAACCTGAAATGCACAAGGTTCTCTACTCTGACAATTAATCCACAGATAAAAGGGTAAAAGTTTGTTTTCTAGTAATCTCTCATCCTTCAGGCTTCTTCTTCTTTGGACTTTATATGGCAGTTGGCAACCATCTTTAAGGTGCATTACCACAACTGACTGGACTGGAGTGTGGACCATCGTGGGTATATGCTCCTAAAAACCAATGAGGAGATGGGAGAGGCAGGAACCAAGTTATATTTTAACGCCTGGCTACGTAGACGCACGCGAGCACTGTGGGTGCAATGATTTAAAAATATGTATGTGTAGATGTACACTGCTCAAAAAAATGAAGGGAACACTTAAACAACACAATGTAACTCCAAGTCAATCACACTTCTGTGAAATCAAACTGTCCACTTAGGAAGCAACACTGATTGACTAAAAATGTCACATGCTGTTGTGCAAATGGAATAGACAACAGGTGGAAATTATAGGCAATTAGCAAGACACCCCCAATAAAGGAGTGGTTCTGCAGGTGGTAACCACAGATCACTTCTCAGTTCCTATGCTTCCTGGCTGATGTTTTGGTCACTTTTGAATGCTGGCGGTGCTTTCACTCTAGTGGTAGCATGAGACGAAGTCTACAATCCACACAAGTGGCTCAGGTAGTGCAGCTCATCCAGGATGGCACATCAATGCGAGCTGTGGTGAGAAGGTTTGCTGTGTCTGTCAGCGTAGTGTCCAGAGCATGGAGGCGCTACCAGGAGACAGGCCAGTATATCAGGAGACGTGGAGGACCGCTACCTCCGCCTTTGTGCAAGGAGGAGCAGGAGGAGCACTACCAGAGGCCTGCAAAATGACCTCCAGCAGGCCACAAATGTGCATGTGTCTGCTCAAACGGTCAGAAAGACTCCATGAGGGTGGTATGAGGGCCCGAAGTCCACAGGTGGGGGTTGTGCTTACAGCCCAACACCGTGCAGGATGTTTGGCATTTGCCAGATATCACCAAGATTGGCAAATTCGCCACTGGCGCCCTGTGCTCTTCACAGATGAAAGCAGGTTCACACTGAGCACGTGACAGACGTGACAGAGTCTGGAGACGCCGTGGAGAACGTTCTGCTGCCTGCAACATCCTCCAGCATGACCGGTTTGGCGGTGGGTCAGTCATGGTGTGGGGTGGCATTTCTTTGGGGGGCCGCACAGCCCTCCATGTCCTCGCCAGAGGTAGCCTGACTGCCATTAGGTACCCAGATGAGATCCTCAGACCCCTTGTGAGACCATATGCTGGTGCGGTTGGCCCTGGGTTCCTCCTAATGCAAGACAATGCTAGACCTCATGTGGCTGGAGTGTGTCAGCAGTTCCTGCAAGAGGAAGGCATTGATGCTATGGACTGGCCCGCCCGTTCCCCAGACCTGAATCCAATTGAGCACATCTGGGACATCATGTCTCGCTCCATCCACCAACAGACTGTCCAGGAGTTGGCGGATGCTTTAGTCCAGGTCTGGGAGGAGACCATCTGGAGACCATCCTCCAAGTCATCAGGAGCATGCCCAGGCGTTGTAGGGAGGTCATACAGGCACGTGGAGGCCACACACACCACTGAGCCTCATTTTGACTTGTTTTAAGGACATTACATCAAAGTTGGATCAGCCTGTAGTGTGGTTTTCCACTTTAATTTTGAGTGTGACTCCAAATCCAGACCTCCATTGGTTGATACATTTGATTTCCATTGATAATTTTTGTGTGATTTTGTTGTCATCACATTCAAGTATGTAAAGAAAAAAGTATTTAATAAGAATATTTCATTCATTCAGATCTAGGATGTGTTATTTTAGTGTTCCCTTTATTTTTTTTAGCAGTGTATTTTGCGAGCGGTGTGGTCAGCATGTTAGTTATGAATGATGTGCGTCACTATACGGATAAAAGGCAACAATGTGCTGCCCTCTTCATTGACCTGTCAAATGCTTTCTATACTGTTTATAATTCATTTCTATTTCAGTGTTTCCTCAAATCAAATCAAATGTTATTGGTCACATACACATGTTTAGTAGATGTTAATACGAGTGTAGCGAAATGCTTGTGCTTCTAGTTCTGAACATGCAGTAATATCTAACAAGTAATCTAACAATTTCACAACTACCTTGCACACAAGTGTAAAGGAATGAATAAAAATATGTACATATAAATATATGGATGAGCCATGGCCGAACGGCTTAGGCAGGGTGCAGTAGACGGTATAGAGTACAGTATAATACATATGAGATGAGTAATGTAAATATGATATAAAGTGGCATTATTAAAAGTGACTAGTGATACATTTATTACATCCAATTTTTTATTATTAAAGAGGCTAAAGATTGTATTCAGTATGTTGGCAGCAGCCACTCAATGTTAGTGATGGCTGTTTAACAGTCTGATGGCCTTGAGATAGAAGCTGTTTTTCAGTCTCTCGGTCCCAGCTTTGATGCACCTGTAATGGCCTTGCCTTCTGGAGGATAGCGGGGTGAACAGGCAGTGGCTCGGGTGGTTGTTGTCGTTGATGATCTTTTTAGGGCTTCCTGTGACATCATGTGCTGTCGGTGTCCTGGAGGACAGGTAGTTTGCCCCCTATGATGCGTTGTGCAGACCTCACTACTCTCTGTACCAGGCGGTGATACAGCCCGACAGGATGCTCTCGATTGTGCATCTGTAAAAGTTTGTGAGTGTTTTTGGTGACAAGCCAAATTTCTTCAGCCGCCTGAGGTTGAAGAGGCCCTGTTGCGCATTCTTCACCACGCTGTCTGTGTGGGTGGACCATTTCAGTTTGTCCATGATGTGTACGCCGAGGAACTTAAAACTTTCCATCTTCTCCACTACTGTCCCGTCGATGTGGATAGGGTGGTGCTCCCTCTGCTGTTTCCTAATGTCCACGACCATCTCCTTTGTTTTGTTGACGTGTGAGGTTATTTTCTTGACACCACCGTCTCGTCGTTGATTGTAATCAAGCCTACCACTGTAGTGTCATCTGCAAACTTGATGATTGAGTTGGAGGCGTGCATGGCCACGTAGTCGTGGGTGAACAGGGAGTACAGGAGAGGGCTCAGAACGCACCCTTGTGGGGCCCCAGTGTTGAGGATCAGCGGGGTGGAGATGTTGTTTCCTACCCTCACCACCTGGGGGTGGCCCGTCAGAGAGTCCAGGATCCAGTTGCACAGGGCGGGGTCGAGACCCAGGGTCTTGAGCTTAATGACAAGTTTGGAGGGCACTATGGTGTTAAATGCTGAGCTGTAACCAATGAACAGCATTCTTACATAGGTATTCCTCTTGTCCAAATGGGTTAGGGCAGTGTGATTGCGAATGCGTCGTCTGTGGACCTATTGGGGCGGTAAGCAAATTGGAGTGGGTCTAGGGTGTCAGGTAGGGTGGAGGTGATATGATCCTTGACTAGTCTCACTAAGCACTTCATGATGACAGAGGTGAGTGCTACAAGGCGATAGTCGTTTAGCTCAGTTACCTTAGCTTTCTTGGGAACAGGAACAATGGTGGCCCTCTTGAAGCATGTGGGAAAAGCAGACTGGGATAGGGAATGATTGATTTTGTCCGTAAACACACCAGCCAGCTGGTCTGTGCATGCTCTGAAGAAGCGGCTAGGGATGCCGTCTGGGCCGGCAGCCTTGCGAGGGTTAACATGTTTAAATGTTTTACTCGCGTTAGCTGCGGTGAAGGAGAGCCCGCAGGTTTTGTTAATGGGCCGTGTCGGTGGCACTATATTGTCCTCAACGCGAGCAAAGAAGTTGTTTAGTTTGTCTGGGAGCAAGACATCTGGGTCCACGACGGGGCTGGTTTTCTTTTTGTAGTCCGTGATTGACTGTAGACCCTGTCACATTCCACTCGTGTCTGAGCCTTTGAATTGCGACTCTACTTTGTCTCTATACATGCATGTTTCCAGTCGCCTTGCCCTGATTAAAAGCAGTGTTTCGCACTTTCAGTTTTGCACGAATTCTGCCATCAATCCACAGTTTCTGGTTGGGGAAGGTTTTAATAGTCGCTGTTGGTACAACATCACCGATGCACTTGCTATTAAACTCCGAATCAGCGTATACATCAATGTTGTTGTTCGACGCTATCCTGAACCTATCCCAGTCCATGTGATCGAAGCAATCTTGAAGCGTGGAATCAGATTGGTCGGACCAGCGTTGAACAGACCTGAGCACGGGCGTTTCCTGTTTTAGTTTCTGTTTATAGGCTGGGAGCAACAAAATGGAGTCATGATCAGATTTTCCGAAAGGAGGGCGCGTCATATGGAAATTAGAGTAACAATTGGTAACAATTACCAATATTGAAAAATTGTAACCTGCACTTGTATGCTGATGATACTGTTGTGTATGCTATTGCCCCCACGGTGGACCAGCCTCTATTCAAACTACAGTTTGCCTTTGTGATATTACAGAAAAACATTTGTAGTGGTCCTATGTGTAGCTGGTGTAGGGAGTCAGGCGTAGGACAGCAGATATGAGTAATCAAAGTACTTTACTCAAAAAATACAAATATACAAGGCAACAAATGATAGCCCACAAACATGGATCGAATTACAATAAACAATCACTCACAAACACAACATGGGGAACAGAGGATTAAATAATAAACAAGGAATTGGTTGAGTGAAGCCAGGTGTGATAAGACAAAGGCAGAACAAATGGAAAATGAAAAGTGGATCGGCGGTGGCTAGAAAGCCGGTAACGTCGACCGCCGAACATTGCCCGAACAAGGAATGGGACCAAATTCGGCAGAAGTCGTGACAACCTTGTTGATCTGAAATGTGTATTGAACGCAGGTAAAACTAAGTGTACGTTGTTCTCTAAAGAGCATAAAAATAACTAACGAACTAACTAACGAATAACTAACTAAAATAATGATTTTAGCATAATACAGTGCATTCGGAAAGAATTCAGACCCCTTGACATTTTGTATACATAACAGCCTTATTCTAAAAGGGATTTAATAACACGTTTTCCTCATCAATCTACACACAATACCGAGTAAATTCAAAGCAAAAACAGGTTTTTAGAAATGTTAGCAAGTGTATAAAACCAATCCAAACCGAATTACCTTTTTTACATAAGTATTCAGATACTTTGCTATGAGACTCGAAATTGAGCTCAGGTGCATCCTGTTTCCATTGATCATCCTTGAGATGTTTCTACAACTTGATTGGAGTCCACCTGTGGTAAATTCAATTGATTGGACATGATTTGGAAAGGCACACACCTGTCAATATAAGATCCCACAGTTGACAGTGCATGTCAGAGCAAAAACCAAGCCACGAGGTCGAAGGAATTGACCGTAGGGCTCCGAGACAGGATTGTGTCGAGGCGCAGATCTGGGGAAGGGTACCAAAAAATGTATGCAGCATTAAAGTTCCTCAAGAACACAGTGGCATCCATCACTCTTAATAAATGGAAGAAGTTTAGAACCACAGAGACTCTTCCTAGAGCTGACCGCCCGGCCAAACTGAGCAATCGGGGTGAAGGGCCTTGGTCAGGGAGGTGACCAAGAACATGATGGTCACTCTGACAGAGCTCTAGAGTTCCTCTGTGGAGATGAGAGAACCTTTCAGAAGGACAACCATCTCTGCAGTTCTCCACCAATCAGGCCGTTATGGTACAGAGGCCATATGGAAGCCACGACAGGCACATGACAGCCCGCTTGGAGTTTGTCAAAAAGCACCTAAAAGGACTCTCAAACCATGAGAAACAAGATTCTCTGGTCTGATGAAACCAAGATTGAACTCTTAGGCCTGAATGCCAATCGTCACGTCTGGAGGAAACCTGGCACCATCCCAATGGTGAAGGTAGTGGTGGCATCATCATCATCATGCTGTGGGGATGTTTTTCGGCGGCAGGGACTAGGAGACTAGTCAGGATCGAAGGAAAGATGAACAGAGCAAAGTACAGAGAGATCATTGATGAAAACCTGCTCAGGACCTCAGACTGGAGCGAAGGTTCACCTTCCAACAGGACAACGACCTGGGATAAGTCTCTGAATGTCCTTGAGTGGCCCAGCCAGAGCCCGGACTTGAACCCGATAGATAGAACATCTCTGGAGAGACCTGAAAATAGATATGCGGCGATGCTCCCCATCCAACCTGACAGAGCTTGAGAGGATCTGCAGAGAAGAATGGGTGAAACTCCCCAAATACAGGTGTGCCAAGCTTGTAGCGTCATACCCCAAAATACTTGATGCTGTAATCACTGCCAAAGGTGTAAATGGTCTGAGTACTTATGTAAATGTGATATTCCGTTATTATTTTTTATTTGCAGACATCAATCTATTATGTGTAGATTGATGAGGGGAATATTTTTTTAAATACCTTTAAGCTAAATAGTAGAATGCAGATTATTCAGTCAACGCTCCTATCAGTCCTAGACTATGGCGACATCCTCTATTTAAACGCAGCTGCTACTTCATTAAAGCTGTTAGATGCAGTTTATTATAGCACACTACACTTTATTATGGGTGACAATTTTAGTACTCATAACTGCCATCTCTACCAGAAAGTTGGTGGGCCCTCTTTGATGTCACATAGGTTGATACATTGCTATGTTTTCATTTAAAAAGCACTTTTACAAATAGTCACACTGTACCTATCATCTTTGCAAAACTTTAGACATACAAGTTACCACACGCGGTCTCAGGGATGGCTAACTTTCGAAATTCCTTTGGTCTCTACTGAGTTAGGTAAATCAGCTTTTCGCTTTCGTGCACCTTGTTATTTATACTTGTATATTGTAGTTATATTTTGATGTGTGTATATTCTGTAATTTATGTAATTCGGGGCTCATCTGTAAAAGGACCTTGGTCTCAGTATCACTCCCTGATAAAATAAAGGTTAAATAAATAAATAAATATATTTTTAAATTACAGCCCTAAGCAGAAGTAGAGGGCAGTGTGTCATGCCGCCCCCTGGGTCCTGCAGTAAGGCCACACAATCTGGAGGCGTGGGCATGGTTAGTCCCTTTGTGCCAGAACACACCCACCCACCTTCCAGCCCACCCAGACACATGCACACGCACGCACAGAGACGTGGGATGTTTTTAAATTGATTTTAAGAAACATATTAGTATCAATCATTGAACATTGAATTGGTTTTCGGTAAAAACGTAGGCCTAATTGTGTTTTTTAATAAGTCTATTGATGCACCCAAGCAATCTAAGTAACATAATAAAAAAAATACCCATCGTAATCCATCAATTTAAAGTAGAGATATGTTGCATGAGCTCTGTCTCAATCTACCTCATCTGCCAATGGCGGCCTTCTGCATCTGTGGTGGAAGGTGTATGAGCTACAGCAGTGTTTGTCAGACCATGAGACATTCCCGAAAATCGGTCTAGTCACTAAAAAGTCTGTAGTGACCGAATGGTTTGGCCTACAAAAATCTACCCTATGGAAAGATAATTCTCACACGAACACAATGGTGTTCTCTGTTTTGCTCTACGACCCTCATAAGAATCTAAAAGTAACAAGGTACTGGTTGAATTTTTTATTTAAGAATGGAGGTAGTTTTGTGCCAACAGAAAAAAGGTGTCAAATTTGAATCCAAAAAACAAAATATTTTCTGAGCTTTCTTTATATCTCCTAGATTAAGGACAGACACTTAAACCTTATTCCTCATGTTCTATTTGTTGACTCTGTTTTGCCATTTATTAATGTGTTATTCAATGTGTTTCTATGGGCTATAGAAGTAAAGGTCACCCCCCGAGCCTATATGGTAATACATATCCAAACATACAGGTCCATAATTATTGGCAGCCTTGATAAAGATCAGCAAAAAAAGACTGTATAAATAAATTATGCAAATACTGAGCAATATTGTTGCTTCCACTAGTCCTGTGGTCTCGAACAGTCATTCTGATTCCCATTTAAAATAGCCTTTTGAGGTATTAAAATATAATTCATAATATTTTTGAGGTGATAGAAATGCTCAACATTTTAAAAAAGTATGTTTTTCTTTCATGACTAAATACTAGGAAGTTTGAAAAGACAGGCTGAGTGGACAGGGAGCTTATATTCATGAGCTCGCCTTGACTGACAGCTCTTTGAAACGCCTATGTCAAGAAACTTGGATGCAGTGTTGCAGTAAAATCATGTCACGCAAATTTGGTGACACGCAAAGCAACCTAAACAACATTGAATAAAAAAAAAAAAATGAATCTCTTGTTTGGCATGACTCTTGCAGTTCACAGCAGCACTGATAGATGTGTTGACATGACAATTGTATCAGAGTTTTGAGTGACCCTTCCCCCCCTTTTGTTCCATGCTGGCTGAAGACCTAGCTAGCCAGTAACTTGCTAACAGCAGACACAGATGAAAGGGGAGACATATAAGTGTCTTTGCCATAGATGTAAACTTTTAATTAAATGTGCTGACCCTACAGTTACATTTTGGACCCAGTAGAGTGGCTATCTAACTACAGTATATAAACCACATCCCTCTGCAAGCATACCTTCTCTGGTGTTGTTTACAAGGCAGTACTTATTTAAATTATGTAAGAGAATATCATGTTACCATTGGTGTATTATCATTAGAGTTAGGGTGAAGCAATCCTATCCCCTTAATAATTCTGCCCCCTGAATCCAATTGTTTAACATGGGGGTGGGGACCTGTAACTTTCTGATCAAATTTGATCAATATAGAAGCAACAGTAATTTTTCATACTTTGGTCATCATAGTTTTATAAAATCTGGATTCATCCAAATATCATCCAATTGAATGAAAAACATGATTTGGACTGTTCATGACCTTTAAGGGCAACACCATTATGAACATTTTAGCCAAAAACCTGGTTACCTCTGCCAAGAGGCTGACTCTTGGCCCCAAGACAATAACATCAAGCACTAATCCAAATCCATAAAGAAATGGTTAATTGACAACAAAATCAAATATACAATACCTGGGCCCCATGCTGCACAGTATTTGCCAAAGAGGGGAGATGCTGCTAAGCTAACATGCTTACTGTGACTGTGAGAGTGTTTGTGAACCGGCGCAGCCGCTCAGCAGATCCATCCATCATGGCCATGGAGCTTTGGAGCGGCTTTGCTCTGCCGGCCAGCAGAGTTCGATCCATGGCTGGGGCCGAGGTTCAATTAAATAATCCGCCAGGTTTGTGATGGATCATTTGGGCTATGGGTCTATGTCATGTTTAACACCTGTTGTTCGAGATATTATGGTTGGGCTAAGAGTAGGTCTAGATGCTGAACTCGTGCTTGGTATTAGCCTATGACCTCCATACTCAACTGGACCACATATTATTTTTTTTACTCGCCCAGGCTTCGACCCCTGGTATCATATAAACAAACATACGACATGGAAGAATGCATAGAACTGCAGGAAATTAGATTTAAAACCGCAAAATGTTCTCTCCGCCAACAAGAGGGGTGTGAACCGTTTGGAGTCGCAAACGGATAAATTACATTATCCATCCGGACCTTTTCCACCTAGGAAATGTGTGTGACTGGGCCTTTTAAAAAATATATGTTTGTCTGTGTCACTCTCCGTTTTAGAATAGCTATTATCTTGTCGATTGTGACAAGGCCTGTGCTTTCCATGGTCCTGCTCCACGTGGTGTTCTTTTGAGTTCAGCTCTGAGGTTGTAGGCCTGCCTCATGCTAAAAGCTTGCCTCTCCGTAGTCTGAAGTGGCTTCCACTCTGCTCTACTTCATCAATATAATTCAATGAAATTAACATCTATTCAATTATTTTAATCTGAATTACTTTATTCATCCATTTATGAGGCATTGTCAGAGCACTGATCTGCACTGAAATAAAGGCAGGATAGGTGAAAGTAATATGGCGGAGGCCGGCTATGGAGGTAGGTAGCCTATTATTATTTTACTCACCTGTCCCGTTCTATGAGATCAGTTGAAGGAAAAAGGGGCCAGGAGAGAAATCTTCCACAGTCTATTGAGATCCACCCACGTGTCTGGAATATGAAAAAGCGCAGCGCCAGGCGCTGGCAGTTTCATCCAAGTGTCTCAGTTTTATACAAAACGTTTATTTTTCAATGTTTTAATACAAATAGGCTATGTAGGCCTATCTGAAGGTGCGCTTTGGGTTTGCGCATCACTTTGTAAACCATATAATTGTCAGTTAAGGAAGAAATTAGTAATTAGGCAACTTTTCCGCATTACTCTGTTTGTGCAACACAGCTATGCAAATATTACCGTCTCTACCAATTTTTTAACTGTAGCCTATTCCAGACACACACGCCACGGCATGCTCTGTGAAAATCATGCCTTCACTGCTGTGTCTCTCCCAGACTACGCCTTTAAATGGGGCGCGCGCGGAGGTGGTGCTGAGGAGAGACCAGGAGAGGGCGGACCCGTGCGAAGTGTGTGTGAACATCCCGAGATCGGTCGCCAGTCGCACGGATCGAGCGCGCGGCTCTTGTGATGCACTGTAGCGGAGACAGACCGGAGAGAGACAGAGGAAAGAACAGCCCAATAGCCCGATTTAACGGGTACTGTGTCAGAAGTCGCGCTTTAATCGGCACCGTGTTTATTCATTCTACTCGTTTTTTTTTTTTTTTTAACCGAACCTGGATTTAAACATTACCGGAGTTTATTGTCGGATTATTAAGCATTGGATATTATCCCATAACTAAGGTCAGTCGTGCTCTATTTTCTACTTGCCAAAAGGCTCCTCTTGTCATGACTAGCAAACATCCAAAATATAGTTCTAATCGTTCCTTCCGAACACATTTGGATTGGAATGGGGATGTTAAAGTAGACATTTTGAACATGTTTGTAGTTTCGGCTGTCGACAGTCTGGAACAAGTTGGGACGTTGAGAACGTCGACATGTGGTCAATACTACCTAATCATAAACTAAGCATTGCACTATACTAGTAATTGACTGGAAACATAATGATATCGACGAATAAGGTCACTTTTGCTGCAGGGTGGTTTACGGGTAGGCCTATAAATGGGGCATTCCGGCCATGACGGCTCGGGTGATTCTCTGCCCATTCCCCGGTCAACGAGGCCAGGGTGACAGGCATGGACAAGCCCCGCGGGACTGACAGAATTACGGTCACATCGCTCAGCTCGTGGCCACAG
The DNA here is from genome assembly GCF_057628025.1 of Oncorhynchus mykiss. Lineage (NCBI taxonomy): Eukaryota > Metazoa > Chordata > Actinopteri > Salmoniformes > Salmonidae > Oncorhynchus > Oncorhynchus mykiss. The sequence goes on from NC_143040.1 coordinate 34,338,581, forward strand.
GCAATATTTATAATCGGAATTATTCATCTTTTATAAAACACAGAGCATTATAGGCATCATAACAAGCAAAAATGACACTAAATAAATGCTTGCTTAGGCTACGACTCTCTTCCAAACCACGCATTTAGTTATCGCCTGAAAAGTAGCTTTGAATAATGGATACAGGGGTGTCCAGTGTCTTACGACCGCCAGCGTGCATGGGGCTATTTTAAAATGTCTATGACGGTTCAGAGTAAACAAATTCATTTAACGAACCGGTTCTGCATAGTCAGGGAAAACAACAGATGGGTTATGTCTAAAATAAGACAAAAAAAATATGTATGTTTTGATACTGTGAGATAAAAGACAATTCAGACATGGGAATGCTGCTTTGAATTTGATATGGGGACATGACCTTCTATGTTCCATTGATTGCCCCTACACTGCAGACACCATAATGGAGACCAGACATTTGGCCTCCCCTCCAACCTTTTCCCTCTAAAATTATATTATTTTACAGATGAATTCGTGTATGCTCATTTTAACGAAATAGACCCATCTCCATTTAGAATATCGTGGAGAAGAAAGCATTGTTGTCTTCGTATGGACATTTTTTTCCACAGATATGGGTTGTTCATTTGTAGCAGATAAAACATACCATACAACCGGAAACAATAATATAACACGTTAGAGTCAAATATTTATCATCAGGTGAGTCTGTATTTGGATTGTAAAAATAACGCAGGAAACGTTTTATTTTTTTTAGACGGCGGGTAGAATTCGTTCCCTACGGAATCAAATGAGCTCGTGAGCTCTGCAGAACGTCGAGGGAGGGTGTTTTTAGGGTGCTGGTGATCTCCATGAAATCTGACATGTATGAACACGCTGGTGTTTTTTTCTTCTTTGAAATTAACCATGTAATGCAGCCAATCTCTCACATTTTAGAAGAATGCATGTTGGATTTGAGATTATCAATATCTAACAGCTCACAAAAAGAGACGACAATTTTGCAGTAGAAATATAACGCCACTATTATCTCCCTGCATCTTTGTTTTAAATCATGCATTTGAACACCATTTATAGTTTCATGTTTTTGTCTTGAATCAGGAATAGATCAATTACTGTAGGAAAATCATGTAAGAGATCACAAAATGGTGGTTAAAATTGTCACGTTTTGACCTCATGATTTTTCTCCAATAAAGGTCTGATCAGCACCTTCGCCAGTCGTGATGAAATAGTTATAAAATCCACTGCAATTTGCCAGCAGAATTGGTGACGTTTGAAGTTAATTTATCATTGTGGCACACGTTCGATGTTTGGGATTTACAATGTAATAGGCTTAGTGAATACATCAGAATGCAGGGAAAACTCCTTATCAGGCTTTTTCAACGGGCAGAAATGCCTCAGAAATGGGCGTGACCCCTGTGAAATGCGTCTCTTTTCTCACACAGCAAGCAAGGCCTAAAAGGTAGCAGCAGTCCAATGCACTACTATAGAATTATAGTTGAAATAGAGATTCTATCAGTGTTTTATTTTATTGGTACATAAAAAAAACATGATTCACCATTTAATAAGAAAACAATATTTTATCTAGATAAAATGACGTTTTTTTCCCCCCACAAAATATACACTTTTTTGTTTTACGTTAATGTTTTCCACGGATATTATTACACCCAACTATTAGGCCTAAATGCCCGTTAAATAAAATATGATAGCCACTATAAAAATACATATTTGTGTTATTAAATAATTTAATGAAAGTAGGCCTAGGCTAATCGACATTTCTCCCATTTAGGCCAACACAGAAAGACACAAGAAATATGAATTCAATATTTAAGTGATGTAGGCTATGCGGTCGTGCTATGCGCATTCCCTGCCTTGCTCCTGTGGTTATTGTGCGGTTGTGTGATTTGGCTGTACTGTCTGCGGGGTGCCGGGCGGTGGTTGGTGCGTGGTTTAATTTGGCTGTCCTGCTTTCTGGGCGCTGGTTGGCAGGCGATTAACTGCTCTGACAAATCAACCGAAAACGGCCAAGGGCTCTCAAGGTAACGTTAATCCGTATGGGCGGGAGAGGGGGAACAATATTACTCACATAATAGGCTACTACTCACAATATCATTGAGGATGCTCCTTTTTCCATATAAATAAATACAAAACAGAGTTTCAACGTTTTTTTTTTCAATTGTATGATGATTCTAACAGATTTTTTGACGCAGATTAAAAATGTCCTATTATGTTTGTCTGAATGCGTAGGCCTATTTCACACGAAATGTAATGTAGTTCAAATAATAACATATTTAACGGGCGTGATTAAAGATGCGGAGGGAGGAAAAATATTCTCCGGTTGTAGAAATTGCGTCATGCCTTCCTAAATAAAACGACGTTCAACAGCTCACAGTAATTTCATGCTTCTGAGAAAGGCCCTGCAATTTCATCTAATTCATTTTGTACAGGCCTATTTGTTGTGTGCGTGTGTGTGTGTGTGTGTGCGTATGTGTGCGTAAAACTACACACACACACACACACACACACACACACACACACACACACACACACAAACAAAATTGAGGGTGCAAGAGTGCAAGAGATTATATAGTAAATGTAAAGCAACATACTAACAATTATAATAAAAACAATTTCTATTGCACCATTATAACAAATATAAAATAGATTTTTTTACTTTTGTCAAATGAAAGGTGTTTACTATATGTTCTCTGGGGTGCATGCTGAGTCTTCCCCTACTATGCAGATGTTACTACAGAATGAGGTATGGTAGAAGTAGAGTAGTGAAATGATCACCGACATTATTATTCATAGTATGTCTATACATGCATGTAGACATGGGTTAGCATTGGTTGTGTGTGTGTTTGTGTGTGTGTGTTGCTGCAGAGTGATGTAATGCAGGTTAAGGATTATTTGAATTAGATAAATGAAGATAAAGATCAACTATATTAATTTAAACAGGAATTTTCTCTGTGGTGTGAGGACTGGCCCAGCATATGCATTAACTGTGTGTGTGTGTGTGTGTGTTTGGCTGAGCAAGTGTTGCAGTAGAGTGATGTAATGCAGGAGACGGGGTGTTATTAATCGTTTAGAACGATAGATAAATCAAACAGGGTTTTTCTTGGATGCAGACCTCGGTTGATTGCTTAGTGTTGGTAGCATCGTTGCAGTGTGTGTGTGCGTGTGTATGTGGCAGCAGTATATTGCTAGCAGTGTTTGTGTGTGCGTGGGTGGGTGTGTATGTGTGTGTGCGTGTGTGCGTGTGTGTGTGTGTGTGGCAGCAGTATATTGCTAGCAGTGTGTGTGTGTGTGTGTGTGTGTGTAGCAGTGTGGGGGTGATGTAATGCAGGAGAGAGGTGCTGCAGCAGAACGGCTCTCCCCTCCCTTCCGTCCCCCGTCACCCAGAGGAGGTGTGTCTCTGTCTCTCTTCCTGCAGAGAGCTGAATGCCCACTCTCTCTACCCATGCTGGGCACCGGGCTGGACTCATGGCTCTGCCCGTCTGGCTGTGGCCACTTGTGCCCACTGAAATACTACAATACTTAGGGGGGGGGGGGGGGAGTATTTTTCTCCCTATACTCCCTTTTTTATGGTGAAACTGGTGAAATCATGTCCGTTTGATCATATTCTAAAATTGACCAATCTGTCAATTTTTCCCTTCTTCTACCCAGGCTGTGCACCAATCTGCACCTATGTCTCTGCCTGTCTGTCTGTAGCTGGTAGGATATATTAACAAATGGATCCCCCCCTCCATTTTTTTAGATCACAAGTGTGACGAAATTGGATAGGTGTTAGCAACATGGTGGGGAACTTTGCCTCCACCCACTCAATGCTGTAGCATGAATGATTATTTAGGCTGTGCCTGTTTGTCTGTACCTGTCTGTGTGGCTGTGTAAATACTGTTACAAATACATTTCCTTCCTCCCTCTCTCCCCCTTCCCTTCTTTCCGTCGCTACTTTCTCATCCCATTCTTTCTTAATAATAATGATGTAACAAAACATAGTATGTGTATTATTTGGTCTGTATCTGGTCTTATTCATTGTAATTGCTGATGTCGGACACAATTGAGTAAAGTGTGTTGTTTAGTCTGTGCCAGCCAGTCTGTACAAATAGACAAATCCTCCCTCTCCTTTCTTTCTCCCCATCCCTTCCTTTGCTCATCACTGAAACTAAATTGGATAGGTGAGAACAATTTAGGGGGAGCCTTGCTTTCCCCCAATGCTCTTAGATTAGTCATTAGACAATAATGATTTAGACTGTGTCTGTTCACCAGAAAATACATCCTCCCCTCTATTAGTCTCTCTCTTGCTCTCTCATACCCATCCCACACACATGACTGGTTTAGTTCTGGCTTGCCGTATTGGTGGTGATGTCATCCACACACCGTTCCAGGACTGTGTACCCCCTCCATATCAAAGAGAGAGAGAGAAAGTGTGTGTACTGCAGGGAAGCGAAGGTGTGTGTATATTTGTGTGTGTAGGTTGGCAGCAGGGATATAAGTGACTCACTGTTTATAGGGTGTGTGTGTGTGTAAAGTCTGCGTGGAGGACGAGATGTTTGGTGGAGGACTGGGAAATTGGAGAATCTCACAGTAAAATGTTTGTGTGTGAGAGAGAGAGAGAACGCATCCTCCTCTTCTGTTATATCAGCTGACTGCCACAGAGGACATTTTGTTCCAGCATCCAGAGTGTGTGTGAAGCCACGGCAGTGTGTGTACTCAATGCACCTGCAGTGGTACTAGACACATCAGTGAGGTGTGTCTGTTTGACAGTCAGGGCCAATGAAGAGACCTTATTAACATGGCTCTCTCAGATTCCCTCCCCTGCCTTCCATCCCTCCGCTTATTGTTTTCTAATGGGAGGCCAAACCCCGGCTGCTTTTGTCCCTGTGTGTGTCTTCCCTGTGAGGAGCGGCGGACTCCTATCAATGGGAACAATGGTCCATGCAGTTTAGCCTTTTAACCCCTGCCCATCCACCTGCAACAAAAGAACACACGCACACACACACACACACACACACACACACACACACACAGCAGGGAGAAGGTGTGTGGGCTACTGCCAGGGTGAAGTATCAGTTACGAGACCCCCCCCCCCCCCGCCCAGTGTGTTCCGGTCCAGTGGGCCCATGCTGACTGCTGGGGCCTTTGTCCTGTGGTACCGAGCCGAGGGCTGAGACTGTTGGCAGGGACACAGGGTGCCTATTAGGTTAGATGCCTATTCGGTTACCCTCTGTATGAGGCGGTGGAACTTAACCCTGCTTATTGTTATCGTAATACTTGAAGTCCCTCTCAACATGGGGGAGAACTATAGCTGCGTTTAACTGGCCTGGATAGGTATACTAAACCATACTGGGTAGAAGCCAAACTTTCTATGTGTGTGTTCCTGGTGAGTGTAGGCTACTGTAGATATCTCTGGTCGTGGGACAGGCTGCTGATGGCCAGACGCTGGCTTGTCATTACATCACTACAGTGTCACAGAGCAGCATATCCCAGCGATGACACACATCAAGCTGATATGTCAGCAGGGATTTGACTGTGTGTCTGAGAGTAGCGCTGGCGTACTGTACACCCTGTCTTCTATTTGGGTTGGGGAGCAGTGGAGACAGTGGTTCTCTCACTCGCTTGCTCTCTCTGTCCATCGATCTCAATTTCTCTGTCTTTTTCGTTTCTCTATCTCTGCATTTTGGAGTAGTGCAAGCCTATGGTTATCTAGAACCTTATCTGTGTCTCAAGATAGATGGAAATGTGGGTCAACTTAGTGTGTATTTTGTTACCTCGAGGACAGCTCTCATGAATGAATCCTAAAAGGACCTGGCATAAACTGTTACATCTCATTAAAAGAGAACTCCACCCTATGTTTTGGTATTTGTTTAATTAGTCAATTGTTGATATAGTCCCAAAATACAGAAATCTGGCCCGTAAAAATGCATTTTCAGTAGGCTAGCCTAGAACAGATTGGCGATAGAATGAAACACAAACATTTCTAAAGAAATTACATCAACCAGACCCTGAATCTTGTGTTTTAATATTACAAAACTCAATGTTTGATGGGACTAACGATCGGATAGTTAGGTTAGGAAACATGTTAGCAACAATCTTGACGCAAAGAATAAGTTCACCGGGGAGAAATGGAGGGAATTGTCCAACACATGGTCACATGGTCTCTCTAGACGTTGTACCTGTTTAGGCATTGGGGTCTCTACAGTCTCTGGCCCTGCGTATTTAGGTCTCTAGTATTCTAGTGTCTCTCCTTCCTTTGTTTTGTGGTTTCTCTCTGTCCATCTGTATGGTGCAGTCAGCAGAAAGCCCCGTTCATTCCCCTGGCCATCAGATAAGGGCCATCTCTGCTGGCCTGATTGATAGTCGGGAACTGCCAGCAGAATAATGGTGCTAATTTTCCTAGCAGATGACAGATAGGGCCTAGACCTTTACAGAGGGAAAAAAAACTGCCACTTTTAATTAGGTTTGGTGACTGGTAATTGTATCTCTAACATCAGATACAATGAATTATGCACACAGATCCTGCTATTTTATTTGTTATGGTTCAATAGTACAGTATTTGTCTGTGTTTCCAAATGGTCATGTCTTCACATGTCCTTAGCAGCTTTTAGTGATGGCTCGTTTGCAAACGTACGTCTCTTTTTGGTGAACTACGAGAATCGCATCGGTAAAAGAGTCGTTTATTTGGCTCCCTGATTTGCATAGTGCTACTTAACTGCTTTTTTTTGTTTTTTTTAGCTTCAAACAACGATTATCTGCATAGAAGTAACAGTCATTCTCTGAAGGTGATGAATCCTTACTACAGAAACAAAAGTGAGGAGAGCGTTTCATTCGGGGCCACGAAAATGTTTGCAGTTTGTAAAAAAAGATATCTTGTTTGAACACGCATATCACAATCTTCAAAATCTGACATAATGCATAGTAGCCTACGTTTGCTCAGCGATTAACCGAAATGTCTGTTATTTTTGGGGTTTCAAACAACTAGCCTAATTGACGGATGTCGGTTCAGTTATTTGAATTCCATAATCTTTTTTCAGGGAGCTCAATGCTCATTTTCTGACTGCAGTTTCTATAGAGATAAATCACATAAATCAAGTCCGAACTGTGTGATGTAGTTTCCAACAGGCCAACATTCTACATAGTTTGGCGTGCCTACTTGTCCGGAGACAGAGAACCACAGATTATCCATTATATCAGAGAGAGAGAGGAAGCAAGGCCCAGCTCATCAGGTTGTTTCGCCCGCCAAACAAGGAGATTTTGTATGGTGAAAAAAAATGGTTTATTTGACGCGTGAGGTTAATTGGATCAAATAGAAGTTTCATAATGCTTAAGTTAGGAGTGTACTGATATAAGTAGGACACGTGACATCCCGACAACTTTGAGAAAAAAACACTTGGCCATGCATATTCATAGCATGAGGCTAGTAGCATAGAATTATTATTATTTTTTTAAACATTAGTCCTTTAGCAGCCACTCTTATCCAGAGCCACTTACAGTAGTGAGTGCATACATTTTCATACTGTCTTCGTACTGGTCCCTCCATTGAATACAGTTGCTTGATGTCAACAACTCTCATCGAATATTCAAAAAAGGATTACAATAATGAGATACATCCACCAATCCAAAGAAAGGATAGGTGGCAGCCAGACAGCCTGCCATGCTGCTGTGTGGACAACGTGTAACGGCCGTTGGTGGAAGAAGGTGAGGACCAAAGTACAGCGTGGTACGTGTTCGTAATTTTAATGGTAAAGCTGAACACTAAACAAGCAACAAATTAACCACCGAAACAGCTCCGTCAGGTGCAAAACACACAACTTTGGCAGCTCCGGACAGGAGGGCGACTCTGGCAGCTCCGGACAGGAGACAGGCACAGGACTCACCAGGCTGGGGAGACCTACTGGAGGCCTGGTCCGTGGAGGAGGCACAGGATAGACCGGGCTGTGTGGGAACACTGGAGATCTGGTGCGTAGCCTTAACACCACTCTTCCAGGCTGAATGCCCACTCTAGCCCTGCACGTGCGGGAAGCTGGAACAGGCCGCACTGGGATCTCCTGGCGAACTGGGGAAACCGTGCCTAGAGCCGGCACAGGATATCCTGGCCCAAGGAGGCGCACTGGAGGTCTGGAGAGCAGGGCTGGCACCATCCGTCCTGGCTGGATCCTCACCCTAGCCCGGCAAATGCGGGGAGCTGGAATGTAGCGCACCGGGCTCAGAACGCGTACTGGAGATCTGTAGCGCCAAGCTGGCACAAGACGTGCAGGGCTGGGGAGGCGCACAGGAGGCCTGGTGCGTGGGGCTGGCACAGTCTTCACCAGACGGCTAGCACGCACCTCAGGACGAGTAAGGAGAGCTGACTCAGGTGACATCAAATCGAGGACACGCTCCGACGGGCGAATGTCGTGCCTCATGCACCAACACAGCAGCTCTCTCATTGCTGTCTCCTCCAATCTCCCCATCAACTCCCTCACTGTTTCTGCTTCACTTCCTTCGCTCACCTCCAATTTCACCCCATAGCACAGGGTCTGACCAATCCCATGCTCGCCACGTTAAGCACAGGGAGTTGTCTCAGGTCTCCAACCTGACTCTGCCACACTCCCCGTGTGCCCCCCCCCCCCCCCCCCCACAAAAAAAGTTTTGGGGCTGCCTCTCGGGCTTCTTTGCCAGCCGTGTTCCCTCGTAGTGTTTCCGCTCAGCCTTAGCTGCCTCCAGTTCCTCCTGTGGACGGCGATACTCCCCAGCCTGTGCCCAGTGTCCCTTGCCTTCCAGTATCTCCTCCCATGTCCATTTCTCCAGATAGCGCTGCTCCTCCTTACCACGCTGCTTGGTCCTTTGGTGGTGGGTAGTTCTGTAACGGCCGTTGGTAGAAGGAGGTGTGAGGACCAAAGCGCAGCGTGGTACGTGTTCGTCATTCTAATGGTAAAGCTGAACACTAAACAACAAGCAACAAAATAACAAGCTCCATCAGGTGCAAAACACACTAAACAGAAAAAAAGTATGGTTCTCAATCAGAGACAAAGATAGACAGCTGCCTCTGATTGAGAACCACACCCGGCCAAACAACACAGAAATCCAAAATTTAGAAAATGAACATAGAATGCCCACCCTAGTCACACCCTGACCTAACCAAAATAGAGAATAAAAACCTCTCTATGGCCAGGGCGTGACACGACTCCCTTTGTTTGTACGGAGAGACATGTCTCTTGTCAGTAAATCCATAATCTTTGATTATATTGACCAGATACTCTAGTGGCCCTATAACAATGAAAATACATATCTTCAAAAATGGAAGGCAGTCAGGAGGAGACAAGATTAGGTTGAACCATTCTAACCAACGAGAGGGCAGATACGCGTGTGAACAACAGGCACAACGGTTTCCACTAGTTACCACAGCCACAAAGTCTAAACTAACTTTAGGATAGGGTTAGGTTTAAAATCACATTTTAAGAAGATAAATTGTAGAAATAGGCGGGTTTATGACTTTATGGCAACTAGTGGCGACCAGGCACAACTTCGATGTGAAGTCGTTTTTCAAAAGGTTGCCGGGATGTCACTTGTTCTAGTTATATCAAGTAAACTCCTAACAACCTAACCATTACAAAAAGTATATTCCATCAAATAAGCCATTCCATTTTTTTGTTAACCAAATTTCGACACTCTCGTTGACCTCCGTACAAAAACTCCTTGCTTGGTGAGTAAGAAATAATTAGAATCGTCGCCAGGGGGCAGATGGAAGCGGTATTTGTAGGCTACAATAACTTAGACTTCAGGTCCACTGGGGTTAGTTCAAGTAGCCTGTGTAAGCTACTTGCAGGTTAAAGCGCGTCTCGTGTGAATTCTTATGGGGATTAAATGGACCCTATTTGTAGGGGTTAGATGTCATTTTTGTTAAGGAAAATCCATATTTATTACATCAACTGTTTTATTATATGTTCAAGGCCACCAATAGGTGACATACATTCATGGTTATCGCAGTGCCTGTGTGGTCCAGCCAGTACAACCGCTGACAACGGCACACGTGTGCAAGACCAGGCATGGGTTTGAATCTGGTCTACTACTGCCCTTTGAGTTTTCGGAGAAACTAGTATTTTACTTGTATTACTCAAGTAATTTCTGAAGAAAGTAACTGACTTTTTACTCCGTTACATTTGACCAAATCACCTCAGTTACCTAGATTTATCTTATCTAGATTTATCAACGAACGCAATTGCATTTTCTCAATGGCAATTTGAAAGCACAGAGATACCATGACGAGATCCTGAGGCTCATTGATGTGCCATTCACCCGCTGTCATGTTTCAGCATGATAATGCACGGCCCCATGTCGCAAGGATCTGTACCCAATTCCTGGAAGCTGATAATGTCCCAGTTCTTTCATGGCATGCATACTCACCAGACATGTCACCAATTGAGCATGTTGGGAATGCTCTGGATTGACGTGAACAACAGTGTGTTCCCGTTCGCGCCAATATCCAGCAACTTCGCACAGCCATTTAAGAGGAGTGGGACAACATGCCACAGACCACAATCAACAGCCTGATCAACTCACGCTGCATGAGTCAAATAGTGGTCACACCAGATACTGACTGGTTTTCTGATCCACACCCCTACCTTTTTTTTAAGGTATCTGTGTGATCAGCAGATGGATATCTGTATCTATAGATTAGGGCGTAATGCATTTATTTCAATTGACTGATTTCCTTATATGAACTTTAACTCAGTAAAATCTTTGAAATTGTTGTATGTTGCGTTTTTATATTTGTTCAGTATAATATGCATTCAACATCACATGTACTTGAAATGATATTGTGAAAAACGTTTTCATTAATGCTATTGAAATTGTAAAAATAATCCAATGTCTCGAGTACCATATACCTTTTTATGACATTGTTCACATTGATATTAAGTCAACATTGAATGAACGTAGTTGAAATTGTACAGCCCAATTCTTTGACGTCAGTCTTCATTGGTGAGTACCTGTGCTGGGGGACATCTGCAAGATAGTGCTGGCAGGCTTTAATATTCAATTCACGTCAAATCTGTTACACTAAGTTGTTGTCCTTTTTGTTTGCTGTCACAGTTTGCCATACGTTGTAAAAAAAATAACCAAACTAAATGTGTAACTAGTACTGAAGTAGTTTTCTTACTGGATACTTTGTTACTCTTACTCATGTAATTAAGGCTAATTTAACTTGAGTAAATTACAATCCAAGTAACAGTACTTTAACTTAAATACAGGTTTTCAGTACTCTACCCACCTCTGCAAATTATACATAGCCTAACTATAAAACGTTGGCGATCATCGACTCTGGAGGAAAGTTGATTGTTTATCAAATCAACTCATCAATTTAGCCAGGGCAACACAAACAGTAGATTATTGGTTTTCACACCTATTATTATGTGATTATTGATAGGTTAATAATATTGGTTAATCATATTGGAATATAATCAAATAACAAGGGGCCTATTGCGATGATGGCACTAGATTACCGCCAATTGTTGTCTCGTTAAACCATCAATATGCGCAGAATTCACCTGCACAGCTGATCTCCATTGGAACCATTACTGGTCACCTATACTGCTCCCTAAAAGATTATGTTGTGCTTCCTTAGTCAGAGATCTGTATATAATGACAAGATGCTCATGTCTCCGCCCTAACAATGGGAGTCGACCCACAGGCAGGAAGGTTGCCGCATATTAAGGCCATTGAGCTTATTTTGGCAAGAGTGAGTCCAATCACTTCACCTCTGTCTCAGTCCTGCTTGCAACCAAAGTCATTCAATATTTTTTTAAACCTTTATTTAACTTGTCAAGTCAGTTAAGAACATATTCTTATTTTCAATGACAGCCTAGGAACAGTGGGTTAACTGCCTTGTTCAGGGGCAGAACGACAGATTTTTACCTTGTCAGCTCAGGGATTCGATCTTGCAACCTTTCGGTTACTAGTCCATCGCTCTAACCTGCCGCCCCATATGTTCGCCCTCTGGTTGGCATTGTCATCGGAACAACATAGTCCTTTTGAACAGACTAAGGGCGATTTATCTACTTAACACGCATTCTGTACAATATAAATAAATAATCCCCTAATTTACCATTGCAAATCTACTGTGGCAATTCACCTGACACTTTGTATGAATGGAAACTAATGTTGTGTCAGTATTTTTAGTATTTTATTTGTTCACTATTTATGTTATCCAAAAGTGTCTGGTATGGTCATTTATTATTAATGTTATATAATAATAATATGAATAGATTACATTTTTATAGCACTTTTCAATATAGTAATAATCTCAAAGACGCCCTTAAAACAACAAAACAAAACATTTGTTTGCCTATTGACAGTTCTGGGTGGAAAATCTTCCACGGTCATACACAGAGGCAGGTGCAAGTTCAACAGGTCACGCCGTTGTGTCCGATCCGCTCTCCATGCGTACCTTCCTCACCTGTGCAGTCCACATCTCGTCCGACTGAGCCCGGCTGAAGGGTTGAGCAGGGGGTAAATGATGGCCAAATCACGTCACCTCTTGCCCTCCTCTGTTGTAGACTCCTTGGTAAACTTCCTCTGAAACAAACTTGTAGCACCCACCTGGGTGAAGCCATGCAGCCTCTAAGCTTATCAAGATCAAGAGTTTAAATAATCCTGGACTGTCCATATTTGAAATGTGTAACTACATCAAGTCATTTGGGAGACTGTGTTATTTGTGCCAAAAGGGCTTGGGGCGGAATCATCAAACCCACGCGGACACCATAGGCCTATGTGCACACTGAAGGAAGCGACCCTAACCGCTAGCCCACCCCGGGCCATGATTGAAATCAATTTTGACAGTTCATTCGTAAACCTTACAATACACTCAACCTTTGTATGTCGTAGATTAGTGGAGACCAGTATCTATCTTGTGTTGTTAAGCTTTATAAAATGATGGTTGTTGATGTGTATGGCTGCATTTCAGATATTTCTGTACATTTGAATGTTGCAGTCATGGAACCTAGGCCTATATCGTTTGAGAGAGAGCGTGCGAGAGAGAATATTATTTGAAGATAGCAGCCCTAATCCCAATGACTCGATTGCCCCCCACATGAAGAGAAAATGAACTGCTTAATCTTAGCCATTCCCGAGGCTCATTTGAATTTCCTGATGCATCAGGAAAATGATCTGCTACAAAAAAGTGTTTAAGTTCAAATTCGACATCTGTAATGCATAGTACAAGTGATACTTGTTTATAATCAAACCAAAACCGAACCGAACTCAAAAAGCACTAATCACTAGGCTTTACATTAGAGGCCTTACATTAGAGGCTTTACATTAGAGGCTTTACATTAGAGGCTTTACATTAGAGGCTTTACATTAGAGGCTTTACATTAGAGGCTTTACATTAGAGGCTTTACATTAGAGGCTTTACATTTGAGGCTTTACATTAGAGGCTTTACATTAGAGGCTTTACATTAGAGGCTTTACATTAGAGGCTTTACATTAGAGATTTGCAATTTTTTTCATGTTTTTTTGGTCGATTCTCAAACATTTTGAATGAAGAACCGTTTGGGAGTCAAATAAACAGCTTTTTTTACATGAACATAGCTACATGATCCTGCTCACCAAAAAGACTCGGAATGACCATGGACAAATGTGAAATCAATAAAGATGGGTCCTCTTGCTGAAATAGTAGTGAGAGGAAAAAAGGCCTGTTGTAAAATATCAATCTGTGTCTGAAAACCACCGTTTTTTTTCCAGATGGTCTGAATATCAATGTTGTGTGTGCTGTGTGTAAATCCTATGCTTCCTGTTTCTGACAGTGATGGAACTGAGGAGATCCAGAGGCTCCCCTGTGAACTACAAATTCCAGCAGGCAACATGAAGAAGGACGTCCCGATCACCTTGACAACCAGAAGAGCAAGTCCAATCGGACCTTACGCCATGATTACCCATAGCAATCTCTTTGGACTTTAAAGGATTACAAAGGTCAAACTTTCCTTCTCAACAGAAGGAGAAACTAGTTTAGACTCTTCTCCCCATTTCCTCTCTCTCCCTCCTCCTTTCTTTAACTAGGAGGAAAGGCATCTGCAATTCTACCTACTGTCCATAGCTTGTCAGCGATTGGATAGTTTACTCATGTGCATGGCCTACGACTGTTACTTAGCCTACCTACGACTGTTATCCCAACTACCACCCAACTCCCTGCTGATTTTGTATTAAATCTCTCAGCAGTGTCAAACATATCTGAGTACACTTTTGGATACAACTGTGGATACTCCCTCTAGAATTGGATACTTACTCTAAAACTTTTAAATCAAATCCAATGCTATCTAAGCTTTCAGGAATATAAACTCATTCGTCCTCTTCCTCCTCCTTGTTGACCATGGATGTGCTGGGCTTGTCTGCGAGGCTGCAGCTGCTGCTCTCGGCCTTCCTGGGTGTGTGTCTGAGCCTGGAGTTCACAGGGGCCCCCGGCCAGTGGGCCCGCTACCTCCGCTGGGACGCCAGCACGCGTAGCGACCTCAGCTTCCAGTTCAAGACAGACGTGTCCACGGCACTGCTGCTCTACTTCGACGACAGTGGCTACTGCGACTTCCTGCAGCTGATGGTCGTGGAGGGCAAGTTGCAGCTGCGCTTCAGCATCGACTGCGCCGAGACCGCCGTGGTGTCCGACAAGCGGGTCAACGACAGCAGCTGGCACTTTGCCACACTGAGCCGCTACGGCCTGCGGACGGTGCTGGGGCTGGACGGCCAGGTCAAGGCGGACGAGGTGCGGCCCACCGGAGGTAGCCGCCAGCACATGAAAATTGTTAGCGATCTGTTCCTGGGTGGCGTGCCGCTGGACATCCGTACGTCAGCGCTCACGCTGCCCACGGCACGTGATGCCCCACCCTTCAGAGGAACAATCTCAGATCTGAAGTACGGGAACACGGAACCGGTTCTCCTCAGCAGCTTGAGGGTTCGTCTGGAGTCGGAGGGCCGCTGTACCGAGAACCCGTGCGAGAACAGTGGGAGCTGCACCGTGGTGGATGGGGAACCCATGTGCGACTGCTCCAAAACAGAATACAAGGGCCGCTTCTGCAATGAAGGTAAGATCTTATACATTTTGTATTTCCTTTACTGTTCCTGAATGTCTACGTTTGTGCATAGCCTTATGTTCACTTTTAGCCACACAGATTTTATCCATTTAATTTCACCTTTTTGTCTTTCCTTCATCAGTCCTAATCCATAGATCATTTTCATGTTATTCCAGAGGCTTCACTGACCTCATTTTAAGCATTTTTGCTTTGTTGTTTACTAAGTCGTCTCTCTCAGACTCCGTGTATGTTGTCCCTATGTGTGTGTGCTAATCTAAGCGTGGTTAGCGACACGGTTAGCCACCAAGGTGCAGGTTAATGGGACCTCCCTGCAGGGACTGATAAGGACGCCTATAGAGAGAACGGGGGCCTCCTGAGCCCTTTTCTTTACCAATCATGCGATGACAGGTGTTAAAATCACATCCTTTTGTGTTGCAGAGCATTCTGGAACTGCTTTGATTCAATCACAACCTCCATCTCTCTCTTCTTCCTCCACAGCTGGTATTGGTTAGACCCCAAATTGATTTTTTATTAAAAAAAAACCTTTTGGTTAGGTTTTTTTATTCTTACGATTTCTTAGAAGGAGCGTAAGAAAGGCCTTTTTTATTTGTAAAGGGAGAGTGAACGTTATCTGCTTTATTGCAGAGGGTTTTGGGTAGAGGGTTTTCTTTCTTTCAATTGTGAGATACTGTATGCAATGTGGTCATGCACTTATAATATACTGAGGTAATGTCAGTTCACTTGCTGTTTCTTTCTGCTGAAATAAAATATACATTTTGATCTGTTTTAAACTAAATTGGAATTGAATCTGTCCTCTTACAACAATCCTGATATTGCAGCTATAGGATTTTCAGGATTTTCAGGATTTTTTTTGGGGGGGGGGTGTAATCAGAAAACAATGAACAACTCCAGCTTTTTCCCTTTCCTTTACATTCCTGTGAGAAAATCTAAAGTATAGAAGGATACTACTGTTTATAGTATTCTCTTTTTTCTTCGCCTGCCACTGTAGTAGGTTAGGTTTACAGAGCATAAAGGCAATTTGCATCTGCTTTGGCATCAAGCCCAAACATTAACCAACAGAGAAAACGGCAGTGAATCTGAAAAGTAAAGATTACGTTGTATTGATGTCAGGACATGTTTTTAAAAGGGAGTGGCCTCTTTTTCCTCTATCTTGTCTTGGATGAGCGTTAAGCTGCTTCGGTTGAATTGAAGCTATTCAGTCGACTGGGTGAGGAAGCATGACAGCGTGTGTGACAGCGTGTGTGTGTCAAGCCCTGGCGACTGGTTCTCTCTCACTGTGAACACATCCTCACCAAAGGGAGCAAGAAAAGAAAATGGCTGACCTATATGTAATCGACAATGTTAAAAACCCCAGGAGCATGTCTGAGTTTTGCGTCTCTATCAGAAAGGCCCATAGAGCTATCGCTAGCTAGAGACGCTATAGACGCACTATGATAGGGGGCTGAGTCAGGGGTTGGACCTGTGTTTGTGTGCGTGTGTGTCGACCAGCCCTGTAATGTGTCGGGCCGTGAACAAGGAGTTCAGACAATCCTAAAATAAATAACGCTGTTTACTGGGGTGGAGCTGTATTTGTATGGACGGCACGCCAATGTACTGCCGCTTAAAATATACAGCCGCTGGATCGTCAAAATACGGAATCTACACTCTACATAAATACAGTCTACACACACACTCACCCACTTTCTTACACTTAACAGCTTTGTGGTAGGCCTACATAGGTGCACTGCTTTCACAATAAAATAAGTACATGTTATATGGTTGTAATAAACGACTGGTAAGCTAGTAAAACCTGTCGCTAAAACCAAAGTTTTGTTCACTGTAGGCCTTTTTCCTCAAAAAAAAAAAAAAGGAGCTAACGTGTGGACAGACCTGCTGTGTGTGATGTACTGTACACACAGTCTGGTGACTGCCGTAGGCACGGCAACAGACACCTGACACTTCCCCAGGCGGGGCAGATGGCTCAAATGACCATTGCCATGGCCGCAGCGTATGTTCCGCTCTGCAACAGCCGTACTGTAGTCTGTCTGCTTGTAACATGGTTTGCTGAAGCACCTAGCCTACACTAGTACAGTAATCTGGGATTATCATCCTAGTAATAATAATAATAATAAGAGTTTGGCAACACCAACACTCAATCTGTCATCTAATTTGGATGGTGTTGTGTGGGATGGTGTATTTGTGTTTGTGTGTGTTTGCCAGCTGTTTACTGCTTAGTTTGTTCCTAATTTTAACTGAATTCAGGCAATAATCAGATAGTGGCAGAGTTTTGCATCTTTCTGAAATAATAAATACTATACTGTATGAAGGATAGCTCTCAGCCATCCCTTTAAGTTTTTTACTGTAGGCCTAAAGAGTAAAGTATAGCTCTATCTCTTCCCTTTAAGAATCCTACGGTATAAAAAATAGCCCTTCACCTCAGGTATTGACTTTCCCAATTGAGGGAAATGATGAGGCTATTTACTTAATTTGAAGAGTGATAAGTAAATAGATACACGTTTGTTAAAGCCCTGCTGAGCTGCAGTAGTGAGAACATCAATCTGTTTTCAGATGTTTGGCTTTCCCACAAGGCATTTGTTTAAAGGTAGAGGCTTATGTTAAAGCAACTGCCAGGTTATAGTTCAATAAATAATGAAAAGTAAACAGATATTTTCGTAGTATACACTAGACCTGTTCACTAGACAGATGTGTGTGTGTGTGTGTGTGTGTGTGTGTGTGTGTGTGTGTGTGTGTGTGTGTGTGTGTGTGTGTGTGTGTGTGTGTATGCATATACAGTGTGTGTGTGTTCACTGATGGAAAAAAACAAAGCAATACAGTGTAAATAATCTGTCAGCGTAAAAGTAGGTCAGATTTTTTTTAAATGAAGAAAAGCTAAATGAAGAGGGAGACACACACACACACACACAGACCACATTATCACACCGTCCACATACCCTTCTTCTTACTAATCTGGCTAATTCCTCAATTCCCCCGTGTCCTCTCTTGGGACTGAGCCATTTAAATGCCACTGCCAGGAGGTCACATTGTGGGCTTCAACACTCTATTGATACGAGACAATACTAGAGGACCCCATCTGAAGAGGAGATTTAAAGGAGATTACATTGAACATGCACACACGCACAAATACAAATGCACACACACACACACACACACACACACACACACACACACACACACACACACACACACACACACCGTTTGAACAGCTTGTCTTATGTTCAGGCAGATGGAATTTGCTCGGTGACTAAATTAATACCTAATACATATCTAATAACTGTCTGGTAAAATCGCTTGAATTTAACTTTTACATCTCTAATACATATCTAATAACTGGCTAGTGAAATCGTTTAAATTAATGTTTAATAGATCTCTGATTGCTGCCCACTGAAAGCCTTTAATGGCGACCAACTCAATTAGACTGGTGTTCATTTCCTTCCCTAATCACTGCCTGTGGTCGGGCTAATCAGGAGACTTACACTGGGGCACATTGGTGGGAAAGAACCAAGGCTTCCATTTAATCTTAATAGTTTTGTAAGTATTATATTTTTTAAGGTTTCAATTAGGAAACAATGTAAAAAGATAGGTCAGCGATGGCAAAAGTACACGAATAGTCCCTTGGTTTCTATTTTGCCCTCGACATGCTAAAGTGAAACCATGTTCCTGCTGCTGTTGTCTCTGCTCATACCCCAGTTCTGTTTTATTGGTCCTGGCTTGAGTCTGGATTTAGTGCCAGGGTACCAACCCGATGCCCAAGCTTTAAAACCCTACCTGGGTGAGGGTTCTCTGGGCCCATGAGTAGGGATTTTTTTAAACAATATGACAACAGTCAAAATCATTTAAAACAAGGACCATGTTCATTTTAGTTTGAATTGATTCGGTGCGATTTGGTTTGATACGATTCGATGCACTCATTTTTGTTGCTTAAACACTGATTTTCAATTCTAAATTCAAATCTGCTGCTGATGGAGCTCATGAGCTGGGCCTCTCTGAGCTGGGCCTCTCTGAGCTGGGCCCCTCTGAGCTGGGCCTCTCTGAGCTGGGCCTCTCTGAGCTGGGCCTCTCTGAGCTGGGCCTCTCTGAGCTGGGCCTCTCTGAGCTGGGCCTCTCTGAGCTGGGCCTCTCTGAGCTGGGCCTCTCTGAGCTGGGCCTCTCTGAGCTGGGCCTCTCTGAGCTGGGCCTCTCTGAGCTGGGCCTCTCTGAGCTGGGCCTCTCTGAGCTGGGCCTCTCTCTGTGTGTGTGTGTGTGTGTGTGTGTGTGTGTGTGTGTGTGTGTGTGTGTGTGTGTGTGTGTGTGTGTGTGTGTGTGTGTGTGTGTGTGTGTGTGTGTGTGTGTGTGTGTGTGTGTGTGTAAAAATTAGGGACATCTATGGTGTATGTACTATGTAGGCGCCTGAGCTGAGCCATAAGGGAGACTAGGCATCTACTGCCCCACTATCAGGGTTTTTTTTGTCCCCCACATTGGATCTGAAATGACCATCACCCACTAATTAACTTGTCATTTTTGCTGATTAATTGTTTGAGCTAGTAATGTATCACTATTTATTGTTTACAAATGAGCTATTGCATAGCCAATTAATATATAGCACAACTTTGGATTTCACCCTCATTTCCAAATCGAATGGTTTTGACTGTTCGGAAGTTTTCACGGACTGATCTCCTCTCTCTTCGGCCATGCAGTGCGCCTTGCAAAAGGGATTACTTTCCTCGTTATGAAATGATCAACTTGACCATATCCACTGTGTCACACCTGCTCCCGCTCCACCTGCGGCCCATCATTACGCACACCTGTCACCATCGTTACGCGCATCAGCGCTTCATTGGACTCACCTGGACTCCATCAGTTATAGATTGCCTCCCCTATATCTGTCTATTCCTCAGTTTCATCCCCATGTCAGCATTAATGCTGTTTTGTTTCCCCTGTCCAGACGCTGTCCTTGTTTTGTTTCATGCCGGTTATTTATTAAATACTCACTCCCTATACTTGCTTCTCGTCTCCCATCGTCTGTCCTCACACACTGATTGTTTAAAGCAAAACTATCAAAACAATTGCTGATGGTGAAACTGAACATAAAAAATATGTATATTGTAAGCCCCGTTCAGCAGGTATAGCCAGATGAAAGTTGTCTCCTGTAGCTTACTTTTATTCCAGTAAAACACTGTGTTCAGCAGCATATAGATAACAATAACCTAGCAATTTACATAGGATGTCACTTAACTAATAAAGCGTAAGATCATGCAAGCCACTGTAGTACTTGATGTGGAAGATCAGGAACAGGCCGCCTACCTCGAGTTGGTTACCATGCGAAGCTGAACACAATCCCAGTTTGACTAGGCTACAGATTATTGCCTGGGGTTGTTCTGCATGCAAAATAACTTGTAGATCTATGACTATCAACGCAGTTACATGCAGTTCGACACTGAATGTGAGGACGCACCAGTTGTCACAAAAGATTAGAGGTATTTTCCCGAAGGTACTGTAGAATGCAATATGAGCAAAAACTGCGATTTTGCAAAAATTTGAAGCGATTTTCTGACCGCCGCGTGCTACATTTGGATGGCTTTTGGAATCATTAAACAAACGTCTTTCCCGTCATTTTCTGTCATGCCCAGGCCGTGGTGCCACACACTACAATATTCTTCAGTCGGTCGTGAGGATTCTCAATATGACGCTGTCTCGCAAAATGATGCGGTTAGATTGCTAACGTAGTTAGAACGAGCTGTCTGCGGCTCAAAACAGCCACAGTCAGATATTCACACTCTTCAGTCAGACATTCACACATGCCATGCAGAGTGGCCAATACATTTTGAATGGAATAACATTCTTGTCAACTTCAGAGGTCCATTTGACGCTTGCTCAAGAGCCCCACACACATTCTGGGTGATGGGTCACCATCTCATTGGCTTCTCTGGTGAGCTCTCATTGGCTATTGCTGATCACCGTTCTCCAACCTCGTCATCGCACATCTCACACTACAAAAGCATTGCAGATTGTGTGTCAATAAAATCAAACATGCTTGAAAATATCCGGACGTCTGGGATGGCTCCAAGACAGGATTTGTAGCCCTCAGATTGCATCTCTGACCCGCTCATGTTAAACGAGCATCGGTGACGGCCGCGCGCCTCGAGTAGGCAACAACTTGGGGATTCTGTTTGTTTTGTTTTGTTTTTGATCTCAAAAACCTGTCTGGGACAGCTAAATCGAGGCCAACATCGTGTAGCGTACGTATGCCTGGCTTAAGTCAAAGGTTTGTCACGACATGCACAGACGTGTTTAAACTAAAAAAAACTCTCTGAACGTTAAGCCTTCCTCAGGAAGAGGTCTTCTAATAGGGAACCCTCTGTTTGGTGCGTTTGTGTTTGCAGTGAGAGAGAACCAAAGGGCTGGGACAAAGAGTATGGACACAGCCTCCCCTCTACTACTGCTCTAATCGCTTACATCATAAATTCACAACCTGCTTACAGGGAACTGGGGCTTCTACCAGCTTGGATTTATGTCCCAGCTGAGTTTGTGTATGTGTCTTTGTGTGTGTGTGTGTGTGTGTGTGTGTGTGTGTGTGTGTTTACCTGTTTGTGTGACTGAAGCTGAATGAAGATATCATGCTTCCTCAATGTTTTTCAGAATGTGTTTTTGGGGATCAAGTGGTGTTCAGATGAGATGATGACAATGATGTTCTCTTACAACAATATATTCACTTCAATGTAATATATTTGACTGTGCTATACTCTCACTATATACCGTGCCTACGGAAAGTATTCAGACCCATTGACCATGTCCACATTTTGTTACGTTACAGCCTTTTTCTAAAATGAATAAAATAGTTTTTTTCTTCATCACTCTGCACCCATAATGACAAAGCAAAAACAGGATTATAGAACATGTTGCTAATATCTAAAAAATGGCAGCTACCTTTGGCAGCTACAACAGTCTTCTTGGTTATGATGCTACAAGCTTAGGTACATCCGTATTTGGGGAGTTTCTCCCATTCATCTCTGCAGATCCTCTCAAGCTCTGTCAGGTTGGATGGGGAGCGTTGCTCCACAGCTATTTTCAGGTCTCTCCACAGATGTTCGATTGCGTTCAAGTCCGGGCTCTGGCTGGGCCACTCATTGAAACTCCTGCATTGTCTTAGCTGTGTGCTTAGGGTCATTGTCCTGTTGGAAGGCGAACCTTCGCCCCAGTCTGAGGTTCCTGAGTGGTCTGGAGCAGGTTTTTGTAAAGGATCCCTCTGTACGTTGCTCCGTTCATATTTGCCTCGATCCTGACTAGTCTCCCAGTCCCTGCCACTGAAAAACATCCCCACAGCATGATGCTGCCACTACCATGCTTCACCATAAGGATGGTGCCAGGTTTCCTCTAGAAGTGACGCTTGGCATTCAGACCAAAGAGTTCAATCTTGGTTTCAACAGACCAGAGAATCTAGTTTCTTATGGTCTGAGAGTCCTTTAGGTGCCTTTTGGCAAACTCCAAGCGGGCTGTCATGTGCCTTTTATTGAGGAGTGCTTTCCGTCTGGCCACTCTACCAAAAAGGCCTAATTGGTGGAGTGCTGCAGAGATGGTTGTCCTTCTTGAAGGCTCTCCCATTTCCACAGAGGAACTCTGGAGCTCTGTCAGACTGACCATTGGGTTCTTGGTCACCTCTCTGACCAAGGCCCTTCTCCCCCGATTGCTCAGTTTGGCCGGGCGGCCAGCTCAAGGAAGAGTCTTTGTGGTTCCAAACTTCTTCCATTGAAGAATCGTGTTGGCCATTGTGTTCTTGGGAAACTTTAATGCTGCAGAAATGTTTTGGTACCTTTCCCCCAATCGTGTCTCGGAGCTCGACAGACAATTCCTTTGACCTCATGGCTAGGTTTTTGCTCTGACATGCACTGCCAACTATGGGACCTTATATAGACAGGTGTGTTCCTTTCCAAATCATGTCCAATCAATTGAATTTACCACAGGTGGACTCCAATCAAGTTGTAGAAACATCTCAAGGATGATCAATGGAAACAGGATGCACCTGTTTAGAATAAGGCTGTAACGTAATGAAGTGTGGAAAAAGTCAAGGGGTCTGAATACTTTCCGAAGGCACTGTACATGCACAGTGTAGTGTCTGTGTATGGTGTCAGGTGTGTTAGGTTTGCATGATAGGTTCCATGCAAATGCAAAAAGAGTGTTTCTAATTGTGGAACTCGTTCCCTCTCTCTTTTCCTTTTTGTCATTTTGCTTCTAATTTTCTGCCACGGTGAATCCAGAGGTCAACAATAATATTCCAGGTAAGTGTTCTGAGGAAAACCATCTCATCTTAGAAATAACGCAAAATAATTTAGGCTCATTGGACACTTGTTATCCATGATAGAAATAAAAACACACAAAACATTTTTGGGATGGAAACTGTATTTACGTTTTTTTGGGTCAGTCATGTCTTCATAACCAAAATGTTCCTACAAAGATGTCACCCCTGCTACTTCTTTAGTTCAACTACTCTAGTCCTACTACGGAAGCTTTCCCTTAGCTGTGGGAAGCTTGTTTGTCTGTGAGTCTGATGCCATGCTTTCCTTCACGGGAAAATATGGGACATCGCAATACTGTACCGACAAAGTATTGGAATATAGGTTCTGAAGTGCTCTCTCTTTCTCTCTCTCTATCTCCTTTTTCCCCCTTCCTTCTGTCATTCGTTCCTTCCCTCAAGGATTTTCACATATGATGATGGCGGAGCAAGGTATGCCTCTCTTCTTTCTAATCGCCATCATTTCCGTGTGGTTGTGTGCTGTGTGGTTGTGTGCTGTGTGCATGTTTGTTGTGATGTTTTGAAGATTTTCTCTTCCGATGACAAATGCACTTTTTCCTCAATATGCGGTGTTAATAACAGTGTTACAGTAGTACATAAAAAAACAGTAGATTAAGTATTTTTGCAATCTAAGAAATGTGTGTTTTTGCATGCACTGACTAACATAGGCTTACGGTATTGCCTGATGTGTGTGTGTGTGTTTGGTGTGTGAAGGACTGAGTTTGAAGCGTCGTGTAGTCTGACAATACTACAGTGCCAATGTGCTACTGTGTATTGATATGAATGACACGCAGATATTAATATACACATATTAATTTGTGTTCTCCACTCATCAAGCACTCTCCCGTGTCAAACTTATTCACTGTTGGTTTTTCTCTCCTCCTCTTCCGCTGTGGACACACCACCTTCTGTCTTCTACGCCCTCTCTCCTCCTCGCCTCTCCCTAGCTAAAAGCAAAGGTACAGATCAGTCTTTCTCTTACCCTCGCTTTAAGAAACCCTGGGCTCGATTGAGTGAGTCATGTCAAATACCGTGTGCTCTTTCAAATGTGTTCCTCTGTGTGCAAAGACAAGGGTATTTACGCTATTGTCTAATTCCTTGATGTGTGTGATAACAGCGGGCTGGAGTGCAACATAAGACACTCCCCTGGTGTGACGTGTGTCTCTGTGTGTTGCTGTATTGTGTTTACCTCTCTCTGTTTAGCGTTTCCTGCCTAATGGCAGCTCACCAAGGGTGCTTGGATTAGGCAAATTAATTAAATTATCCTTAATTGAAGCAGGAAAACAGAGTGCTCACTGAGTCTGAGTGAGGGAGGGAGTGTGTGGCGCTGTCGTTAGGAATATATCGTAAGTGTACTAAGAGGAAATGGAATTCAGGAATGATCTGCTATAGATGTTTAGAGTACTGGATTATCGACGGAATGAGATTGGAGGAGAAAGTCTCTCAGTTTGATGACTATAGGCTGGGAGAGATTTGCAAGGATGTTCAGGAGTGATGTTTTCCACTCTCTCCCTCCATTGTCTGCGGTGGAGTCCATGGATTAGGACATGATAATCTGCTTTTCATATCTAAAGTACAATGTAATGTCGGACTGACATTTGAACTGTCTCCGTGATGACATGTCCTTGGGTGAATGATGCAATTACAAGATATGACGTGACGCTGCAATATCTTTCAAATGCACTCCTTTTGTGAGATAGAGAGGAAAGGGAGCGGAGGGAGAAACACTGTAGGTGAGGGGGAGAGAGTGTGAGATGGAGTGGGGGAAAGATGAATGAGGAGAGAGAGAGAGAGAAACACTGTAGGTGAGGGGGAGAGAGCGTGAGATGGAGTGGGGGAAAGTTGAATGAGGAGAGAGAGGGAGGAATACTGTAGGTGAGGGGGAGAGAGTGTGAGATGGAGTGGGGGAAAGATGAATGAGGAGAGAGAGAGAGGAATACTGTAGGTGAGGGGGAGAGAGTGTGAGATAGAGTGGGGGAAAGATGAATGAGGAGAGAGAGAGAAACACTGTAGGTGAGGGGGAGAGAGTGTGAGATGGAGTGGGGGAAAGATGAATGAGGAGAGAGAGAGAGAAACACTGTAGGTGAGGGGGAGAGAGTGTGAGATGGAGTGGGGGAAAGATGAATGAGGAGAGAGAGAGAGAGAGGAATACTGTAGGTGAGGGGGAGAGAGTGTGAGAGAGTGGGGGAAAGATGAATGAGGAGAGAGAGAGAAACACTGTAGGTGAGGGGGAGAGAGTGTGAGATGGAGTGGGGGAAAGATGAATGAGGAGAGAGAGAGAGAAACACTGTAGGTGAGGGGGAGAGAGCGTGAGATGGAGTGGGGAAAGATGAATGAGGAGAGAGAGAGAAACACTGTAGGTGAGGGGGAGAGAGTGTGAGATAGAGTGGGGGAAAGATGAATGAGGAGAGAGAGAGAGGAATACTGTAGGTGAGGGGGAGAGAGTGTGAGATAGAGTGGGGGAAAGATGAATGAGGAGAGAGAGAGAAACACTGTAGGTGAGGGGGAGAGAGTGTGAGATGGAGTGGGGGAAAGATGAATGAGGAGAGAGAGAGAGGAATACTGTAGGTGAGGGGGAGAGAGTGTGAGATAGAGTGGGGGAAAGATGAATGAGGAGAGAGAGAGAAACACTGTAGGTGAGGGGGAGAGAGTGTGAGATGGAGTGGGGGAAAGATGAATGAGGAGAGAGAGAGAGAAACACTGTAGGTGAGGGGGAGAGAGTGTGAGATGGAGTGGGGGAAAGATGAATGAGGAGAGAGAGAGAGAAACACTGTAGGTGAGGGGGAGAGAGTGTGAGATGGAGTGGGGGAAAGATGAATGAGGAGAGAGAGGGAGGAATACTGTAGGTGAGGGGGAGAGAGTGTGAGATAGAGTGGGGGAAAGATGAATGAGGAGAGAGAGAGAAACACTGTAGGTGAGGGGGAGAGAGTGTGAGATGGAGTGGGGGAAAGATGAATGAGGAGAGAGAGAGAGAAACACTGTAGGTGAGGGGGAGAGAGTGTGAGATGGAGTGGGGGAAAGATGAATGAGGAGAGAGAGAGAGGAATACTGTAGGTGAGGGGGAGAGAGTGTGAGAGAGTGGGGGAAAGATGAATGAGGAGAGAGAGAGAAACACTGTAGGTGAGGGGGAGAGAGTGTGAGATGGAGTGGGGGAAAGATGAATGAGGAGAGAGAGAGAGAAACACTGTAGGTGAGGGGGAGAGAGCGTGAGATGGAGTGGGGAAAGATGAATGAGGAGAGAGAGAGAAACACTGTAGGTGAGGGGGAGAGAGTGTGAGAGAGTGGGGGAAAGATAAATGAGGAGAGAGAGAGAAACACTGTAGGTGAGGGGGAGAGAGTGTGAGATGGAGTGGGGGAAAGATGAATGAGGAGAGAGAGAGAGGAATACTGTAGGTGAGGGGGAGAGAGTGTGAGATAGAGTGGGGGAAAGATGAATGAGGAGAGAGAGAGAAACACTGTAGGTGAGGGGGAGAGAGTGTGAAATGGAGTGGGGGAAAGATGAATGAGGAGAGAGAGAGAGAGAAACACTGTAGGTGAGGGGGAGAGAGTGTGAGATGGAGTGGGGGAAAGATGAATGAGGAGAGAGAGAGAGAAACACTGTAGGTGAGGGGGAGAGAGTGTGAGATGGAGTGGGGGAAAGATGAATGAGGAGAGAGAGAGAGAGAAACACTGTAGGTGAGGGGGAGAGAGCGTGAGATGGAGTGGGGGAAAGATGAATGAGGAGAGAGAGAGAGAGAAACACTGTAGGTGAGGGGGAGAGAGCGTGAGATGGAGTGGGGGAAAGATGAATGAGGAGAGAGAGAGGAATACTGTAGGTGAGGGGGAGAGTGTGAGATAGAGTGGGGGAAAGATGATTGAGGAGAGAGAGAGAAATACTGTAGGTGAGGGGGAGAGAGTGTGAGATGGAGTGGGGGAAAGATGAATGAGGAGAGAGAGAGAGAAACACTGTAGGTGAGGGGGAGAGAGTGTGAGATGGAGTGGGGGAAAGATGAATGAGGAGAGAGAGAGAAACACTGTAGGTGAGGGGGAGAGAGCGTGAGATGGAGTGGGGGAAAGATGAATGAGGAGAGAGAGAGAAATACTGTAGGTGAGGGGGAGAGAGTGTGAGATGGAGTGGGGGAAAGATGAATGAGGAGAGAGAGAGAGAGAGAAACACTGTAGGTGAGGGGGAGAGAGTGTGAGATGGAGTGGGGGAAAGATGAATGAGGAGAGAGAGAGAGAGAAACACTGTAGGTGAGGGGGAGAGAGTGTGAGATGGAGTGGGGGAAAGATGAATGTGGACAGAGAGAGCGAGACTTTGATAGATGTGGTCGCTTTTAAGTTTGTCACTGGTTTGTACTTTGTTGACAGACAC
Organism: Oncorhynchus mykiss; assembly: GCF_057628025.1. Lineage (NCBI taxonomy): Eukaryota > Metazoa > Chordata > Actinopteri > Salmoniformes > Salmonidae > Oncorhynchus > Oncorhynchus mykiss. Next base: position 34,366,248 of record NC_143040.1, read on the forward strand.
ACACACACACAAAGAGAAGCCCATTGGGGCACATGCTGGCTGACTCTGACCAATGGGCCTTTTGGAAAAATGATATGAGCACACACCAGTAAGATGTGTGTAGCCTGAAAAAAGGTTTTGTAGTTTTCAAACCACCGCTAATGCTGACTCTGCTTATCACAATGACTGCTTTACAGTGAGAGACTGATGATGTAGAGAAACGTGAAGCATTGGCTGCCTCCTCCGCTCTGACCGACTTTACTGTAATAACCCAGAGCTCCCTGGACATTAAGAAGGGATACAATTAGCATGAAAGCAGAGAAATGCCCAGCTGTCACAGTATCAGTTAAAAGGCAAAGTCACAGTCTTTAGTAAGGAAAACCAGACTGTAAAGTCAGTTTGGTAGTAGGCCAGGTGTGTTAGGGCTGGGTCAGAACCAAAGCCTGCACACACAGAGGCCCTCTAGGTGTAGGACAAGGATTGGCCGAACTACAGGGATATTGTGTGTGTGTGTGTTCCTACCTTACCTAAATTGAAATATAGAGCAATCCTCTTCTTTCCCCATTCCTAGCCCAAAATGTAACCCAGAGAGCTATACTGTAAACCCCTGTGTTGTATCAATATCCTCCTCTAGTGCTGAACTTGTTCCCTCTCTCCTTCCCTGATCCTCCTGTCTGTCTCACTTCCTGCTTCCTATGTTTAATCCCTCCGGGAGACGGCAGACATTATTTCCCATCAGCCCCCCTGTCGGCTCCTGTTAAGCAGACAGGACCTCCATTACGGCTTTATTTGCATCCAGTCGCAGCTGCGTAGACAAGAAGACAGAGGGACTCACAGAGGAAGATGGAGAGGGGGGGGGGGGGGGGGGGGGGGGTGTAATAGAAGAGTGTGTAGCCGTCGTGTGGAGTCACGCATATTGCCTTGCTCTCTCTATCTCATTGTTTCTTTATTCTCCTTTCGGTCTCTTTCCCTCCTCTCTCCTACTTTCCAGCTCTCTCTCCCTCTCCCCTCTCCTGACAGTGTTTCCCAACACTAGCAGGCTCTGATGTGGTGGGATTCATGGTGGTAATTCTCTAGAAGTCACTGTGGGCTAGCTGTTCTAACACTGCTGAGGGCAGGTAGTGCTTACATTCAGCTGGTTTCACGTAGAGGTTACACTTCTACCCTTCTCTCGATGGCATGCTACGGCTACTGTATGTCATAAGTACCGTTACACACTGTGGGACTTTTCCTGTGTGCCTCAGTTATTAAGAGCATGGCATTAGCATTGACAGGGTCGTGGGTTCGATTGCCACTTAGGCCAACAATGCAAAAAGGAATGGCGCTCAATGTTGCAATGAATAATAGATAAAAGCAATACCTTAGTTTATAGTATGATAAAGACTGTGCTAGCACTTATGGTCTGTATTTGGCCAAAGCAGAAGTTTTGTTGTTTTGGCCCAGACCTCTCCATCTCTTTCTGATATCATATGAAGCTTATAAACTTATAAACAAAGCAAAAATATCATATTTATCCCGTAAAGCCTCAAACAGCAGAGGTTGTGGCCCATGTTAATGTTTTTTAGTTTTTTTTTTATTATAAAAGGGGTCCAGTGAGTGCATGTGATATTCTACCAGCTCTCACGGTCTCATGTCAAAATTCTGTTTCTCAAACGTCAAATTTAGAAGTTGTTTCAAAAGTCAGATTTCAAAGTTAACTCCTATTTTTAAAGGTTAGGCATTAACTCTGAATGGTTAAGGTAAGGGTTAAGGTTTGGGATGAAACTTTCTATCACTGGATTCAAACTCGCAACCAGCGCTCTCTGTTTCCCCTAGTGGCCGGTTTCCACGTCATCTCCCGATGTCCTCAGACATGGATGGAGGTTGAATAGTGACTTGTATCATGGGTGACCTGGCTGGTGATATTATAGCTCATTGGTTTCCAAATGATGGTGCCTTGCCTTAGACACCCCTTAATTAGCCTTTTAATTCATGATGTAGCAAAGGTTCTCATTTGCTATCGCTTACTTAACCAGATCAATGTATAATTTACGGTTTCATTCTCTATCATTGACATCTTTTGTAACTGTTATTAAGGTGATGTAAAGGCAATATTTCTGCACTGTGAAAATGGTGGTAACTCAAGGATATCAGTGGTGTCATTGAGTAATGGTAGACAGTTGTCTTTTCTATGGTTGACTGACTGATGCTGTAATGCAGCCATGAGAGGGTGAGAGATTGCAGACACCAGCTGGAGAGAGAGTGAGAGACAGAGACACACACAGAGTGAGGGTAGTAGAGAGACCCCAGAACAGTTTGGATTTCAAATGGTACACCCCTGAACTTCTCTCACACACACACACACACACACACACACACACACACACACACACACACACACACACACACACACACTGAGGCTTAGCTCGGTTGCCATGCCTCATGTTGGCAGCGGGCATATGCCGACAAACAGCCACGAAAACATAAGCGGGTTTAGAGGGGACACAGAGAATTGCAGGGACAGCCATTTACGCTCCTCTCTTTCCATGGCTCCAATTTGTCTTGTGTGTGTGTAGTTTGTGGGGTGAGGGGAGGAGAGAGATGGATCATCTCAGGGGACATAGATGAACTCACTAGCTGGATAATGAATTGCAGAAAAATTATGCAAATAGTATGCTAATTATCTAATCAGGTTTGATTGCATTAAGGAGGTGTCTACTCTTGCTAACCTTGAGGAGACATTGATAATCAAATGCTGATCAGCGCTGGGACTGAGAATGGCACTCTCTCTCTCACTCTCTCACACACACACACACACACACACACACACACACACACACACACACACACACACTAAAAGGGAGAAAAAAAACAGAAGAGTTAGTGATGTGAAAGGGTTAGTATGTGTGTGTCAGCATGTTTGTGTGTGTGCGTATGTGTGTATGCGTGTGTGTGTTAGGGGGGTTCTCAGGTCTTAGTAAAACAGGTGTGTGAGTATTACAGTGTCATAGGCCAGTGGAATATTTGTCAAAGAGTGCTCTATGTTTGAGCTGGACATACAGACTGGACCCAGGGGAAGGGAAAAGGTCAATCATCTCATATTGACTCCTTTAATATTAAGCTGGACTTATTTCTCAGGGACTTTACATGGGATTCTTTCCTTGATTCAGGGAGAGGAAGCTTTAACTTGTCACTCAGAACATAGTTTTGGGGATTACATGTTCCTTTCCCACCTTCCTCCTTTGCTAACTCTTTGATTCTTCAAATATTTGAATCTTTTCCACAGAGCGTTTGTCAGCTGTTCCTTTGCCCCCGTCTGGTGCCGTGTGTCTGTGTGTGTGTGTGTGTGTGTGTGTGTGTGTGTGTGTGTGTGTTGTCCCTCTGGAGGTTGTTTGATGCCGCTCTGCTGGTGTGTGTGAGACACTGATAATGAAATGGTTATCTTGGCGTTTGGACGGTAGGTAATTCCATTTGCTCCCATAATCCCTCAGTAGCTGTCTCTCTGTCAGCCGACCGACAGGCAGACAACACACCCCCTGGGCGGTGGTGGCCTCAGACGTGTGTGTGTGTGTGTGGGGGTATGTGTGTGTGTGTGTGTGTGTGTGTGTGTGTGTACCACCCTGTATCTCTTGGCCTCACTTTATACATTTGTTGATTTCTTCATTGATGAACTGAATCAATAAAAAATCCCCCAGGGTGTATTCTCTCATGTTGATTTTCCTGCACCATTTTGCTGATCTTTATATCCTAAAGCACAGAAAATGAAATCTAACTTAGAGGGGTGATCTGCAATTGCTACATCCATGTTTAGATTTTTAAATGAATGATTTACATTTGACATATACCCATTGATTCTTGTAGAATGTAACTCATGAGTTTAGTTCAACTGTCGTACCCCATCAGAACCAAAAAGTTGTGCTGAGCGATTAACCGAAATGTCGGTTATTTTTCGTTTTTGAAACAACTAGTTGACCGAGATCGGTTCAATTATTTGAATTCCATTTCGTTTGTTTTTTCTTCTTCAGTGAGCTCAATGCGCAGATTGCGCTGCAGTTTCTCTATAGATAAATCAGATCATGCCGAACTGTGCGATGTAATAGGGAGTTTCCAACAGGCCAGTGTTCTACGTAGTTTAGCGCAGAAAACGTGATAATTAACTACAATGACCATAATCCATTGTGCGACTACGTGTCCGGTCTGTGTTTCGTTTACGATTGCTAAGAGACCAGAAAAATGTGCGATTTACATAGTGCAGTTGCTTCGCAAGGTATTTTTTAACCGAATATACATCATTTAAGTGATTGATAGACAGCTGGACGTCAGTACTCCTAAATTATGCCTTATTTACTTAGAACAACTACTAAAATAGTAATTTTGCCAGACAGCATAGGCAGTAGCTCTATAGAGATGAGATGATGACTTGAAATGAAATGAACGTCATCAAATAAAACAAACGTAATATACACAACAACTGAAATATTTTATTAAAGTAAAGTAATGTGAATCAATTCTGGGCCTAGTAAGTAGGCCTAATGGGCAGTCACTTCCATCATGGGACTTGTATTCATTGTTTTAGTCTGTATTCAAACCACATAATGCATACAGTGCATGTAATGTCCACAAAAAAAGTATCGAAATGAAATTGAAAATTTTGATGAAACATTTTTTTTTTTTAAATCGGACCGAAACCGAACCTACCTCAAAAAGCACGGATCGCTCAGCATTACCAAAAATATAAGCTTGTTTTACTCCACTGTACACAATGTAATTGTAAACAAACACTCAAGAGCCTCAAAAAAATGTTGAAAACTATCATTTTTATATCATGGATGGTCAGTCCACGTATCTATAGCTACAGTGCCTTCAGAAAGTATTCACATTCCTGGACACACTCCACATTTTGTTGCGTTACATACATTATGTGGCAAAGAAAGAAACGTTATGTCCTGATAACTAACTGTTATGTTTGATGGCAAATCCAACACAACACATCGTCATGTTTTCAAGCATGGTGGCAGTTGCGTCATGTTATTGGTATCGGCAAGGACTAGGGAGTTTTTTTTTATATTAAAAGAAACGGAATAGAGCTGAGCACAGGCAAATTTCTAGAGGTTCTGTCAAATCCACCTTTCAGCAGGACAGTGACCTAAAACACAAGGCCAAATATACACTGGAGGTGCTTACCAAGACGACATTGAATGCTCCTGAGTGGCCTAGTTACAGTTTTGACTTAAATCTGCTTGAAAATCTATGGCAACACTTGAAAATGGCTGTCTAGATAACACCAACAACCAACCTCACATAATTTTTAAATGAATAATGTGCAAATAGTGTACAATCCGGGTATGCAAAGCTCTTACAGACATATTCAGAAAGACTCACAGCTGTAATCACTGCCAAAAGTGATTTTAACATGTATTGACTCAGGAGTGTGAATACTAATGTAATCAAGATATGTTAGTGTTTTATTTTTCCTTTTTTGTGTGTGCAAATGTTTGAATTTTTCTTCCACTTTGACATTACAGAATATTTTGTGAAGATAATTAAATCAATTTTAATCCCATCTTTTAACACAACCAAATGTGCAAAAAGTCAAGGGGTGTGAACACTTTCTGAAGACATGTATGTGACCGTTTCTTGTATTGTTGGAACTGCAGATTGCCGCTTTAAAGTTGATCTGATGTTGGCCGAATCTCCGAGAACATCCACAAAGAAAAAAAGTAACACAACGAGACTGATTGAATCAGGAAGTCCACCCACTGCTTAGGTCACACACTTCATTCAATTCACCTGTCATCAAGTGCTGTTTTGCTGTTGTCATGTTGATGGTGGTGTGTTTTTGACAGACTCCATACAAAATGGAAGTGGCACATTATTCAGAAACAATGGAATTGTATTCCGTAGGGGCTTGGGAGCTGTTGCTTCGTTTTAGGTAGCTTGTGTGTGTTTCTGGTATGTTTTTGTGCGTGTGGGCGTGCGTGTGAGTGCGCAGGTGCATGTGTTGGTCTGTTTAGCAGTATGAGGAGATGGTGTGGTAACGTTTGTATGCTAATGAGACAGGAGTATATTATGAGTAGTTTGGCCCGAGGATGTTTACTTAGATCACTTACATCTCTGATGGCCTTTTTAAAGTTCTCTACAGCTCAACCCCTCTGGGCTGTATGGCTTCTAATCCACACACGTAAACAGCACACGTGTGTGTGTGTGTGTGTGTGTGTGCGTGTGTGTGCAGATGTGCAGATATTTCCACCTTGAATTTATACCTAAAAGTGTGTGCATGTTATACCTAAATGTGTGTGTGCGTGAGGGCTGTTGTGATGGCGCGTGTGTGTTGTGCTAGTCGTGCTGGAGCAGTGCTAGGGCCAGGTGGCAGTAGGGAATACTCTGATGGATCCTCATTACACTGGTCAGCGATCAGACAGCAGTGTATATGTGTTTGTGTGTGTGACAGCAGTGCTAGCTCCATCTCTATAGCCATTGTCTACCTCTGCCATGCATGGCTGGAGCCTAGTTAGCCTCTCTAATGAGCATTGGTTCCCCCCGAGCATCTTTTTGATCACTGTCCTAGGCACAGATCTAGGATCAGTTTAATCTCTGCTAGTCCTTTATTCATTAGGAGGAAAACTGACCATAGATCAGCATCTAATAAGTATTGATTCCCTTTGAACATCTCTCTGATGTTAGTGCATGATGGGTAATATAGTTTCCATGCTAAGAGGTGCACAATCAAATATTATGAAGGGCAATGGGAAGACTTCAAAGATGCCAGATAGTCAGATTTGCATGAAATGGCATTGCCAAGCCTGATCATGCTCCATTGAAAAGTATTGATATGTTTGTGCGTGCGTGGGTGGGTGGGTGCGTGGGTGGGTGGGTGCGTGGGTGGGTGGGTGGGCGGGTGGGTGTGTGGGTGGGTGGGTGTGTGTGTCAGTGTGTGTGTGTCTCAGTGTGTGTGTGTGTCTCAGTGTGTGTGTCTCAGTGTGTGAGAGCGAGTGAATGCTTGCTGTTATGCATAGTCGATACTCCTCTCAAGCGGCACATGGCTGCCATCATGATAACTCGGATCCCAGATTGCGATGGCAGGATCATTGGCATGCTGCTGTATGTGTGTGTTTTAGAGAATTATCGATATGGGTTTTTTAGGGCCAATACCGATTGTCTGGTGTTCAAGAAGGCCGATGGCTGATATTTTATGCCGCATTTTATACAGCGTTTTGTAGTTGTTTTTACCAATCTTAACTACAAAACAACATAATGGTAATGATTTTATCCGAATGGTGGTAACTCTTGATAAACTCTGTAAATCAAGATGGCATAGGCCTCCTCACAATACAGTTGAATGCATATTCAATAGGAGTGTCCATGCATTGAGTTATTGAGGTTGTTTCAACTGATTTCAATGGAGTCTATGGGGCTACAGATGACAAACAATCTGTTTCCCTTACATTTGGGACGTATATTAGCCTACTGATCAGCAACATTTGGAGCCTATTCTTTTCTTTCATAAAAACGTGCATTGTATCTTCAATAAGATAACAGCCAGCCCATTATCGCATTATGGTTTGCATATTATTACAAATAAATGAATAGGGTAGTGAACTGATGTTAGCTTCAGCTGTAAGCTTGCTAGCTAGCAAAGTTAGCTTCAGCTCTAAGCTAACTACTGGTAGCTAACTAGCTAGCAAGCAACCGGCATCTTTTTACTTAATAAAGTGTAACCTTGGACATTGTTTTGCTGAACAGTGAAGCAATTAATAGTTTCAAAATAGCCATGTTGCATTTTCAAGTGTGTTAAATGATATACAGCACGAGTTGTGAGCTACCAAGCGATGCAACTCAGAGGTTCCTCAGGACATGTTAGCTAACAATGAGTGAGTAGCGCAGGCTGTAGCTTGCAGCACAACAAAAAGCAAGGTGCGCTCGTGCTATAAAGACACTGATTGTTGGTCGTTCTCTAGCGTGTCAGTGGAGGCTGCTGAGGGGAGGACGGCTCACAATAATAGCTGGAATGGAGTCAATGGAATGGTATCAAACACATTAAAGATGGTTGATGCCACTCCATTGACTCCATTCCAGCCAATATTACGTCCACCCCTCAGCAGCCTCCAGTTGTGTGTGTGTGTGTGTGTGTGTGTGTGTGTGTGTGTGTGTGTGTGAAGCACAGTGCTGAACTTGGGTTGGATGTTGTTTATTCTGACCTCAAATTCAATTACACATGTTTATATGCTGTAGAAATACGAGTCTGTAGAATACCCTATATCATCTACCTCTCCTCTCCTCTCCTCGCCCCTCCCCTCCTCTCCTCCTGTCTCCCTGTCTCCTGTCTCTCTCCTGTTGCTCCAGTATGGCTCTCCTGTCTGCAGAGTGCATGTAGGACAGAAATGTAATAATGTGTGTGTTGTTAAAAATGCATGAGATCCGCTCCGCACTGTGCTGGTAGAAGAAGATACACGGCAAGAATACACTCACTACTGTTCAGAGAGAGAGAGAGTGTGTGAGTGTATATTTGTGAAATAGGGAGAGAGCTAGAGAGAGAAAGCGAGAGTGTGTGCGTGTGTGTGAGAGTGAGTGTGTCAATGTGCTGTGTGTGTGTTAGCGTGTGTGTCGGCATGTGTGAGCTCACTAAGACAACGAACCCCTGCTATGACAGTCTAATCCTGACATATTCAGAGCAGTAAGAGGGCACGGTGATATACACAGCTGAACCCTACCTGTTATTGAGAGAGAGAAGAGAGAGGGAGAGAGGGGGGAAAAAAGAAAGGAGAGGAGAGTGTGGAGGAAGATAGTTTAGGGATGAGAGGTAAAGGCCAGAGGTTAAATGAAGGGTACATCCTTACCCTACCCTGAGGTACTGAAGGGTATTGGGTTCAAGGTGTCAGTTTCCTGCCAGGAAAGGGTAGAGGTGAGCCTTTCTGGTGGCCCTAGCAACCCGACCCGGTAACATGACGCTGACACACCGGTGAAAAGGTAGAGTTGGTGACCTTTCGCCAACCGTCATTACAGCCTGATCAGATGTGGGTCCAAGTAAAGGAGATTGAAAAGCATTTCATTGCGAACATGTTTATTTTAGTCCAGTCCACCAGAAGCTTTTCTCACAGCGTTTATGTGGGAATGTGTGTCTGCGCGTATTTGTGTCAGTCAGACAGTAGCAGAGGGCAGATCACGCCATAATTTATGTAATGTCATGTCTGAGAGCGTTTGTGTTTTTTTGTCGTTCTACCAATTGACTTCCTTTCTTACGTCCCCAGAACATGAGTCAACCATTTTAGTTGTATTTTCATTTTGGCCAATATTCTCCCAACTTGGCAACGTCAGTCAGACAGTGGTAGAGGGCAGGCCACACCATAATTGATGTAATGTGCACATCTGTTGTATCTGTTCCACCCAGACAGACCAGGCCCTCCAGTGGCCTCATACTGCATAGTGAGTACTGACGTTCCTATAGGGCTCCATAGCAATTTAAAAATGGCAGTTGATTTGGCACTGATGACCTAAGAGAGACCACACAAGTGAACAATGATGGAGGCATCTGTTGCCAAAATGTTCCGGCGGTAAGAGAACACAATACGACTTTGAAAAGGTATCTGTGCTTCACCAGTCTATCATTGTCCACATGAATAGTGTCCTGACTTGCCAATGTTGGTATATGTCTCAAAAAGGTACCTTGATCCCAGATCTGTTTGTGCTTTCTTGCCATGACGATAGTGGTTGGCCGTGCAGCACAAACAGATCTCAGGTGCCTAGCCAGTCTAAAGTCCACTCGCTCAGCTGCTAAATTAAAACGCTCATCCATTGATCTGTATGTGGCTGGTTGTGAGTGCATATGCACTAATAAATTAAGTCTAGGCTGAGAATCAATCCACCGCGGATCAGTTTCTCTCCTAAGAAGTCCAGAAGAAAACTGGCCCACTTCCTTTTTCCTCAATCATACATTCCCCACGGATTGAGACCCAGCCAGCCGGATTCCTGCGACCCGATTGCTTTCTAAAGCTCAATTAATGCCGTCGGTAATAGGGACAAATCAATGCGTTTGCGAGAGTCTTGGCTGGCCTGATTTTTCTCCCAATGGCGCGTTGGCTGGCTGACTGGCACACCAATCAAGTCACTCCCTTCCTTTCCCTGTTAGTATACATTGTGTCGCCGGGCGGGTTTCCCCCCAATCGCTCCGTTTTTGGAATCAAGAGACTTCAAAGAAGGCAGTCATGTTCTTTCATGTGTGCAGGCATCTTGGATTAGAGCGCAGCCTTTCGCTTGTACCAGTGAATTCGGACGTGGCTTCGCTCTGTAGGAAAGAAGGAAGAGAGGAATGATATTCTGATGACTGAATATTTTCTGTTTCATGGTGTTGGCTTTCTTGTTACCTGTATGATGGCAAGGCGAGCTGGTGGATTAAAAATATGGGCGAAGCTATCGATGACATCGTCCCATTGTTTCTTATGAGAATACTCAGTGGCATATTTAATGATCAGGAAGTTTCTACATGGAGGAGTTTTGGAATTATTGAATGCGCAGTTTGAACTACTCTAGGAAATAATGTTGCAGGCTAGCTCAGTGCTGCCCCCTCTCATGGAGTAAGTCAACTTGAAGGCCGACCGGGGTACTGCAGCCTGCCATTAGCAACTAAATGATCCGTATAACTTTGTCTGTGTGTGATTCTGAAGTATTCGGTTTTAAGGACACCCATCTGGAAACATTTCCTGCAGTACCGCGGTCGGCCTCATCGTGAAATCCGCAGTCGTTCTCCCCTGTCTGGAACAGACTAATTTAGAAACGATTTTTCCCTGTGTCATCATATTTCTGTCTTGCTGCTGTTGTTGGTGTCTTATGGACACTGTATAATTTTGTTGTGCCGCCAAATTAGCCTGGACCCTGAGACATGATACATCTGTCCCACCCATTTCATTTTTCCACCCATTTATGCCTGTTCTTTTTCTATGGCTCCACCATGATAAGAGCCCAGACCCCCAGATCCTCTCTCAGGGGGTGGTGACTGTATGTGGTCTACGTTACTCCTAGCGGCAGCCTGTGATAGAGATGGAGTGGTGCTCTCACACAACCCACAGAACCGTCCCTCTCATCCCATCCCACGGGACCCACCGCATGCCTGACGTCGTGTGTATGTGTGTGTGTGTGTGAGAGAGAGAGAACGTTACAACTGATGGATGGCCCAAGTCTCGGCTGCCGTGGCGAGAGGTTAGTGCTTTGATCACGGTTTCCTGTCTACACACACACACACACACACACGCTTCTGTTCTTCCCTCTGCTCATTTAGATTTTTGTCTGGTGAAATTGAAGCCCTAGGTTCTCTGTGTGCTAGAGGCATGACATTGGGTTACAATTGCTCTTCACATAGTTTTATCTCTCTCTATGCCACCTCTGTTCATCTTTCTCTGTCATCCTGATGCAATACTGAATCAGTGTAATAGACAATATGTCTGTATGTATGCGTTGGGCATAAGACCCCGTGCCCCATTCTGGAATCACTCTGTTGATTCACTATTGGTCTGAGCATAGCGCTTCAGATACACAGATACTCTAATCTGTACGCCATCTGGATCTGTTCAGGCTAGGTTGTTTGGGAAGCGAGATGATTTATAGATCAAATAAATGAAGTAATCCATGTGAACAAGCAGGGGGTATATAGGCTACATATGAATGTATCAGCCAGACCTTCCATATCAGATATAGGATGCTGCTATCAGGGCTGGAGCCATGGAGCGCAGATTTGTACCAAACAGAGGATTTTCTGATTTCTCTCTATCTTTTGTGTTCTGTGGCTATTTCTTCCCTGCTTTGAGTCCACAGAGAGAGGCGGGGGGTGGGGGGGGGTGAGATGTAAAGGAGGGAGAGAGAGCGGGAGGGAAAAGAGTGATGGAGGAGGGCGGTATGGAGGAGAGAGAGAGAAAGAGGGAGATACAGAGAGAGATGTTGAAGAGCGACAAGTAAGTGTCCGAGAGAGAGAGAGCAATGGAGGAGAGAGAGAGAGAGAGAGCAATGGAGGAGAGAGAGAGAGGAAGGTGATGAGATGGAAAAGGAGATGGAGGAGAGAGATTGAGGGAGGAGATGGGAAACAGAGAGATAGAGGAGATGAGAAATGGAGAGATGAGAGAGAGAGAGAGAGAGGGGAGGGAGGGACAGACAGAGAGGGATGTTGTTTATCAGATCTGTGTTTATGTGTAGCTCTGTCCGTCTTGTCCTCATCAGCAGGCTGTGGTATCCAGAGAGGGGAATGGTTCAGGCATCTGATTGAGACCCGACCTCTGGTAGGTGTGTGTATTCTCTATCCCATCTTCCTCCTATCTTAAGCACCTTTGAGGATCATGGACACGGAGTTACCGCAGGATCTCTTTGTTTGTCAAGTTCAAGCCACTTAATATAAAAAATATTCTAGACAAATAAAGGATAGTCTGAAGTTCTTTTTGCACCATTACAATTAAAAGCACCCTATCCCTCCCTCCCTCCCTCCCTAGTCTGCCTATTCATCCTCTGGTTCTGCGTGTTACAGTGACCATTTTACTGCAATGATTATAACACAGAAAGAGGGCCCACCCTATATCCATGACACTGTAAAGTAGATACGTAGCTACATGTCACTTTGAACTTCTAGTATGGTCTTCATTTACCCTAGAGGCCTACATTAGATCTTTGACTCTGACACACGGGCAAGCTGTTTACAGTAATACACCTAATATGACACCTCGATATAGGTGCCATCTCTCTCTTGTATTCAATAGGCACCAACCGGAAGAAAACAAACTGAAATAGGGAGGGACTACCTGGAATCATCCAGTAAGAAATGCTTCTTTTCATTTTCTGTTGCAAAACATTTTCTTACGGCGTGCACTGATGAATACAACCCATGTCTTTAGGTCAGGGTATTGTTCTGTTTCTGTGGAGAGAGACAGGTTTGGTCAATGCGACTGTGTTGACTCCGCTTTGTAAGCTCTTTCTGAGCGAGGCTGTTAAGATAGATTATGAGCCAGTTAGTCACTATAACATGTTGGGGCTCTGGTTAGCCACAAACTGGACATTTAAACAGCGGATCAATATCAATAATAACAATAACAATAATATAATATATTATAATAACTGTGTTGAAGGAAAAAGTACTGGCAAATGAATCGCAGATGCACTACCAATCCCATCTTATTACTGTAATCATAGAAGTTTGTTGGTCAAAGGCATTTCTGTATTTGTGATTTCTGCACCAAAATGTACTATTGCCTTATCATTGATTGATTCAATAGGGATGTACGCACGTACTCTCCTTTCATTGTTTATTGATGAATGCACAGCACCTTTACCTCGGGGTCATTTCAATAATCACAAAGTCTGTTTGGAACACCTTTCAGTCTGATCTGTTGACTAAAGAAAGAACTGACCTTGACATTATTCGTTGATTAGTATAAGGCTAATATTAACAGGCTATTTGTCTTCCCTCTACCACTGACTACAACATACATGTTTTGCTGAGCCTATGTTCCCTCACTGACGTAGGGGAAACGTGATCTAATGGACAAGGTATCCACCCATTTTGTGTCCCTCAGTATGAGGATGACGACGATGATTGAGATTATTCTGATGATGATGGTGGTGATTTCTTTTCTGATGGTGATTATGATGACGATGAGGATAGCGATCTAGATGACAATGATGATGATGGCGATTTTACAATACAGTTACCTGGGTTAAATGCAGCCATAGAAAAACCTGTTCTCTCTCTCTCTCTCTCTCTCTCTCACTCACTCACTCACTCACTCACTCACTCACTCACTCACTCACTCACTCACTCACTCACTCACTCACTCACTCACTCACTCACTCACTCACTCACTCACTCACTCACACACACACACACACACACACACACACACACACACACACACACACACACACACACACACACACACACACACACACACACACACACGCACGCACACACACGCACACACACACACAGCCGTCAATTAATTTAAGTGGGACCCTCAGTTCAATGGCCAAACTCCCTAGAGACCTATTGCCTGGAGGCAGAGTGCACATTTCAATGATTGACAGAATGCTCCCCTGACAGAAAAAAATAGAAGAAAACACAATCCAGATCTAGGAACGATTAAACTGCTTTATGCTATACACCCTGAGGGATGGTATGAGAGAGATGGTTATCTTAAGTGTCAGTGTTTTTCTCTCCTTCCTCTCCACTATTGATCTGTGCTGGAAGCAGTGTGATTTTCAAGGCAAAGTTTGTTGGTTGAGTTTTGTTATGGCCTATATTTATTCTGGGGGAAACCAACGTCACTATCACTAGAGATACTAGATATAATGACGATGTGCGTGTTTCTCCGCCCTAACAATGGGAGTTGTTGTCCACAGAGCGGAACGACAGGTTGTCAAGCTGCAGCCTATTCCACTTTTTCAATTATTATTTTGTTATTTTATTATTTGAATACGTTTTTGAATATTCAATGAGGGGTATGGGTGTCCACCGCCTGTATTCAATGAGATGCTATGGTAGCACCATGCATATTCATAGGCCGTCTCCAATTTCAACAGGGACAGCTCCGATATAAAAACATACAAAAACTCCTCACTTGCCTAATAGGTAATGATCTGCTTAACGTGGACAGATTTTGGGAGTAAACCCACTCGTTTCGCCTCCGGTCCTCTAGTACCCCCAACAGCACACATTTTTGTTGTCTCCCCAGACAAAAATACCTGATTCAACTTGTCAAGGGCTTGACGTCAACAGTGAAGAGGTGACTCCGGGATGCTGGCCTTCTAGGCAGAGTTGCAAAGAAAAAGCCATATCTCAGACTGGCCAATAAAAATAAAAGATTAAGATGGGCAAAAGAACACAGACACTAGATAGAGTAACTCTACCTAGAAGTCACCTCATACGTACATACATACGTACGTGAGTACAGTACAGTACAGTACCAGTCAAAAGTTTGGACATACCTACTCATTCAAGGGTTTTTCTTTATTTTTATTATTTTCTACGGAATCATGTAGTAACAAAAAAAGTGTTAACAAATCCAAATATATTTTATATTTGAGATTCTTCAAAGAAGCCACCCTTTGCCTTGATGACAGCTTTCCACACTCGTGGACAGATTTTGGGCAGAGTAAACCCACTCTCTTGACCTCTTTCTCTCTGCTATCACACGTCAGTGTTTCCCAACTCTGGTCCTCGGGTATCCCCATCAGCACACATTTTTGTTGTATCCCCAGACAAAACCATCTGATTGGACTTGTCAAGTGCTTAGGAAAAGGGGTAGGCTTAGCTAAAATGTCCCCTAAAATGTAGATTTTATCGAATATTATGTTTTGGTTGAAGGACTGATAACATTCAGTATAAAAAAATATGCAAAAGTAGAGAAAATTAGAAAGGGGGCAAATACTTTCTCACAGCAGTATAGAGCCTAGTTTTCATTAATCTAATACAATGAGACTGAAGTTGAGGACACTCCTGCTCATCGCCTTGTTGGGTATTTCAAATCAAATCAAATGTTATTTTCTGGGTCTACCAGCTGCTACAGACCGGAAAGCAGCATGGATAGTACCATTGGCTGGTCATGGGACTATGCCTGTTTGGAGAGGAGTTCCGATGCTACTTTCGACTGGACCGGGGCCAGTTCGACCTCCTGCTCAGCAAGTTAATAGCAAGCATCGCGAGGATGGAGACCAACTACCGCATGCTATCCTCCAAGTGTGTTTGTGCGTTGCATGTGTACATGCGTGCGTGTGTGTGTGTGTGTGTGTGTGTGTGTGTGTGTGTGTGAGAAGAGCAGTCAGGCTGATTGTGCTGGTGATGATAGCAGAGGTTGGAGGGGCCACATAGCAAAGCAATGCATTTTTATTTCCCCCCACCATTTTCTCCCACCCTCCTTTTTATTTTGGAAGCTAATGTTAACAGTTTTGTCAAGCGCGTGCTGCCAGAGGCACAACTGCTTAAGTGTATATTTTGCAATATAAGTGACCTGCTTTCTGGCTGAGCCCTTTTCCATTACTGGGAGTGACATTTCATTTAGATTCCGTCATTCATCTTTCCCGTCTCTCTCTTTCTCTCTCTCTCTCTCTCTCTCTCTCTCTCTCTCGCTCTCTCTCTCTTTCCTAGTCTCTCTCGCTTGTCCTGTTTGTATGTCTGTCTGTCCAAGAGCTCACCCTTTCCCTCCTCTCTTCCTAATTTTCCTCATCCTTCACTTCTTCTCTCTCCCTCCATATTTGCGAATTGCGACTGTACATACCCCGTCTCGAGACATACTTACCCAAATTGGTCCACACGGACCAAAGCTGGTTTGTTCAAAAACGTTTATCCTCGGATAACCTCCGTTCACTATTACATATCTTAAATGCTTCATCGTAAAACAACAGCTCCTTGGGCTGTATTATGTCTTGATGCTGAAAAAGGTTTTGATAGACTAGAATGGTAATATCTCTGGTGTGTCTAGGAACATATGGGAATTGGCTCCAATTTCATTAATAGGATTCAAATGCTAAATGCCAATCCTCAGCCATAGTTATAACAGGCAATATCTGCTCTGCTCCGTTCAGAATCACTAGAAGCAGCAGACAAGGTGATCCAATTTCGCCTTTGCTATTATTATTATCCATGGAACCCCTGGCCCAGGCAATTCGTCAATCTAAGCACATAACACCAATTTCCCTCAAATCTACTGATTACTTAATCTCTTTATACGCAGACAATATTTTACTCTATCTAGACAATGTATCTCAATTGCTCCCAAACGCATCGAAGATCATAGATAAAATCAGCTTCATCTCAAGTTATAAAATTAATCAGCCCTACTGCCTCTCAAAACCCAGATGGTGGATTCCATCTGTGCTTATGGAATCCCAATAATTTCCCATTTTTTAAATATTTGGGAATAGATATATTTCCTTCCTTAGATAAAACCATTGCCAGAAACTTTAACAGAACGCTCAAATCAATTCAATCCGACCTCAGTAGATGGAATAAGATTCCAGTTGCTTTAACCGGCAGAATATCTACCGTCAAAATGATTTATATTGCCACGGCTGAATTACTGGCTATTGGAATTCAATTCATAATGGGGTTTCAACATTTTATATGGCAAGATAAGCGATCCCGTATAAAATAAACACGTTTACAAAGAAGGAAAGACTTCGGAGGACTATCCGAAACCAACATTTCCCCTGGAAGATGTGGTCTTCACTGACACATCGCCCTCTAACTTTCTCACTCATAATTATTCACGGTTCATTCAGGATTATCCGTAATCCTGGTAGCATCCACATTCACGTAGAAGTGTTTAGAAACGTATTCCATTTTTATTTGCAATAAAAGTGACTCCAAAATGACACAAAGCATTATTTTGCAATAATTTCTGTTGGGCATAAAATAATCTCAAACACAACCAAAACAAACAGCAAAGTCACAGGCTTGATGTAATCATTGTGTGCTAGGAATATGGGACCAAATACTCAACTTTTTACTACTTTAATAAACATATAAATTAATTTGTCCCAATACTGGGGGGGACTATGGGGAACTATGTAAAAAATTTTGCTTTAATTTCGAAATGGTTCCACCAATACCCTGAAGTCAGCACTTTAACTTGACAGTCATTGTTTGATTTCAAATCCGAACTTTTGAACTATAGAGCCAAAAGAAGAAAAAATGTGACAAGGCGTCGAAAGCATTTCACAGGGACGCTGGCCCATGTTGACTCCAATGCTTCCCACTGTTGTGTCGATATCCTTTTGGTGGTGGACCATTCTTGATACAAACGGGAAACTATTGAGCGTGAAAAACTCAACAGCGTTGCAGTTGTTGACACACACCGGTGCGTCTGGCACCATTTACCGTGATCCGTTCAAAGGCATTTAAACATTTTGTCTTGCCCATTCACCCTCTGAATGGCACACGCACAATCCATGTCTCAATTGTCTTTCGGCATAAAAATCCTTCAACCCTTTAATATGACCTTGGCATCCGATAATTCAAACCATCAATTTATACATTTTAAGTTTGTTCACAGACTGTATTTATCACCAAGGAAACGTTGTGCTGTTCACCGAGTCCACTAAATCAGGTCGGCGCGTTCCTCCATATGATGTGGGTGTGCCCTGCAGGTAAATGCTTCTGGGGCAAAGTTACAAAGTCTATTTAGAAGTGCATGAATGTAAATATTCAATGCTTTGCATGTTACTCAACGATAATAGCTCCTTGAATCTCTCAGTAAATCAGTGGCTGGTTGGGGCAATGGGATTGGCGATTTTTTCTTTTCTTGTTTATACTGAATTTATTATCACTTAAGCTCTGAATGTATTTTCGTACATTTTTTTATTTTCTGTTGAGTGGTAGCCTACATGTTTTATAAACTTGTAATTTGAAATATATACCTGTAACCCCCCTAACTGTGCCTCCTTTTTTCTCAACCCTGCCTCAGTCTGACTGTGTACAGCATTGTTTCAGTAATTAGAAATTCAAACCTCTAATCAATATCCCATGTCTGTTGTCCAACCACGATATGTGGTTTTGGTAGACATTTTAAATAATTGTGTGTGCTATACAAACCTAGTGTTTCCGTGCTGTGTGTGTGTGTGTGTGTTGGCCTGCAGACTGGACAGCATGTCATTAAAAACCTTTTCCTCTCCTGATGAGTCTCTCAGTGATAGATATCTCTGCTGTTTAACAGCCTGGCTGTTTATAACACCCCTTTCAGTCTTGTGTGTGTATTTATGTGAGAGAGAGAAGGTTTGGGTACGTACGTACGTGCATGTTTATGTGTGTGTGTATGTGCACTTGTTTGTGTGTGTGTACAGTATGCATATGTGCACCTCTGTGTGTGTGTGTGTGTGTGTGTGTGTGTGTGTGTGTGTGTGTGTGTGTGTAGGTCTGGCTGTGTGTGTGTTAAAGAGCAAATGTTCTTTTAATAGGGTTTTAATGGCTTCCCCAGGTCTGGCCTGACAATGCTGAAACCTGGTCAAGCTGGGCCCCACGGCGGGAAATTAGCTTTTATGAGTGATTAGGGAGCAGCGATAAAGAGTAAAGACCTCACTGGGCAGAGCTGCAGTACTGCTGACTGAACAGCTTTTTATTCATGATTCTTAATTCAGGAAGATTTGATTGATGATCCCTCAAATGAAATGGTGAAACATCGAAATATGAAATATGGTGTTTTGGATAGATTGGGCACATCAGCAGTGCCGATTGTTGATTCACAAGTGGAGTTGTTTCTTGTGTTTGTGTCATGGTTTCTGTTAGCCAGCAATTTCCGGCTTTTGGTCTATAAAAAAATGTGAAAAGCCAATAAATAAAATTGTTGCCAGCCAAATTGACCGGGAGAAAAAACAATCACATGGAAAATAATGCATTTGATTCATTGATGGAAATAGCAGTCAATGTAAATACATTAGACTGCCATGCTTATTGGTCTATAGGTTCATCTGCAAAATGTAGAGCAATTCAATTTAGTTAGTTTCGTTAGTCGTCATGTATCTTATTTATCACACGCGCACAGCATGCAGAGAACCTAGTTTGAGCAAAATATCTGCCGCAGCTCCTCAGCTCATTACTATTGGAGTGGAATGTGCTTTTATCAGCCCATTCATTGCGCAAGAACTCTAATTGCAATCACATGTTAAAAATTATTTTGATGGCCACGATTAAAAAGAGCTACTATTTTAATTTCTCAACTGGTAACTGAAGCGGCTCTCCCATTTGCCATTGCAGTGCATATAAAATGGTAGGCAGGCTGTCAGTGCGTGATCCACCACTGTGCAATGTGAGCTGGAGGCAGTATGCATTTTGAAAACATACTTCTTTGGTTGAAACCTGAAAGTTTTACTTCATATTTTGAGGCGTCTTACTTTGCTTCAAAGTAGCCTAGGCTAAATCCGACCATAGAAACATGGGAGGCAATTATTTTATAAAGACTTCCTCGTACCTTATGCCATTGAAACCGACTTAATTGCTGTCGGTTTTGAGATCAACTTTCTTTCGTTGTCCAGAAGCCAAAGGCACAATCCTAGTCCTATTATCAACCCATCCTAGGAGTTGCAACTTTAAATTCCCCCTCTTTCTATGTTTTTAACATATGGAACTGCTCGCGTTAGGTGCTCTGTTTAGAATGGTGTTTTCCAGTGATTTGCCTTTTGGCAAATGTTTGAAAGTAATGTTTTATTGGCTGCTTCATTACAGGAGTTGCATGTTCTGTTAAATTGAATTACTTGAATCTAAAATATATATATTTTTTTTAAATCTTTCTGAGCACCGTGGGTGGATGCCCTAATGGGTTACACACCCAATGCATATGGGTCTGGTAAATGTCTGGTAAATTAAAATCTTCCTGGTCACGTTGTCCGGTGCCACATTTTGTTCCTAATGGGAACCCTGGTATGTGTGTGTTTGTGTGTGTGCATGTGTGGTGCATATGTGGTCGTCTGTGTATCCCTGTGTGTGTGCCCCTTCCCCGTGTGTGTGTTAGCTAACATAATCCCTAATAGCCTAACTGGTTAAGGCTTTGATGTGCTCTAAGAAACAGATTCATTATCATGCCGCAGTTCATCCACATATTTGTTCTGCATTTATTATACAGCTCTGCTCTTCCTGCCTGCCTGCCTGCCTGCCTGCCGGGAGCCTCATTCAATAAGCACTGGGATTACATAAGGCACTTTGCTTTTATAGGAACATCCAACTGTTACACTTACATTAATTTGTACTGTTAAACATGAAGCTAGCTTTGGCACCTATGGCTGTGTGTACAGTAATCTATTCCTATTGAAATATCTACAGTAGGCCTAGCTATTGCTTCATTGAGTTTGCAAGTCCCTTTACGGTTCTTTTGAAGTCTCTTATGTCTTATACATGTACATATTAGAGTAGGAATATTCTTCATGTGTTTCAGGTCCCCAGACACATGTATGGGCTCATGAAATAATTTATTGTCTCTTCCCCTCTGAGCTGTATTACTTCATTAGCCATTCTATACATTGTTCTCAATCAACAATGAGGAGAGACAAGGTCAATCACCAATCAGGCTATTACTTTATTCACAACGTATTAATAACAACGATTAATTATCGCAATAATGAAGCTGGTCGACGAACCACCCCTAGATGAGTCGTTGAGAGCCCAACGAGCAGATTTGAGCCACAGCATTTTATAGCAAAGTACCACCTCCTGAATGTTCATGACAAACAACAGATGTATGGCATGGGTCAGAAGGTTAGGATTTGTATGAAAGATACTAATAATTCACAGCAGACAGTATCTGCTATAAAGACTGTTCTCATTGTGTGGAGACCAAGGTCTGGCCCCCAAAACAAGGTTCCTCTCATAATTATCCGTATCCGAGCCATCTCTCCCTGGTACCTTCCAGTCAGACCAGAGCAACCTCCCTCACATGAATGTAATGTGACTTGTTCGGTTTATCACCTGAGGCATTGTACATCGACTGTCAGCATTAAGCCCTAGAGACCCACTCTCAGTATATTGTATATTGTGCAAACACAATATAGTTCTAAGAACCCTCTATTCTGTTGCATAAAACAACCATTTGATGCAATAACATGATATTCTGATTTTACCCACAACACTGGTCAGCCGTGTTAGCTGGGGTTTGATATAGAAGTTGTGCTAAGCTAACACGTTTCACCTCCACTCAGTGTGGACTGAGACTCGGCTTTTGGACTAGGTTTTTTTGTTGTTGATTTATTTGACAATTGAAAAACACACGTGGATACAATGCATTTAAAATCATGATAAGTATTTTGATTGTGGTCCTCTTGAAAATACATGAAAACAAAAATTATACTTTTGACTTCTATGTTTTTCCACTATGGGGTTCCACATGGCTACATTCAACCAATCCCTGCCGCCACTTACACACAAACAATATACATCTAGCAATCACAAAGTTCTCAAAGACAAATATTGCATTTTTTTTTAAAGAACAGAAATGTTGCTGTTACAAACCATCTCAATATTCTCAGAGTCACTGACTATGAAACCCATTATCTGAGTAAATGTCATCCCTTTCAGATATTGTTCAATGAAGAGGGAGGAAGAACCCAGACAGTGTTTCAACCTTGAAAGTCACCTTAGTTCTCACTGCAATACACAGTGGTGCAAATGATCTTTACAGCACTATCAGATGGTGACTTAGAGAGTGGGTACACGCACACATACGCCACCTCAATCAATCATATTTATTTATAAAGCCTTTTTTTATAAGAGCTAATGTCACAAAGTGCTGTACAGAAACCCAGCCTAAAACCCCAAAAAGCTAGCAATGCAGATGTAGAAGCACGATGGCAAGGAAAAACTCCCTAGAACGGTAGGAACCTAGGAAGAAACCTAGAGAGTAAGCGGGCTCTGAGGGGTGGCCAGTCCTCTTCTGGCTGTGCCGGATGGAGATTATAACAGTACATGGCCAAGATGTTCAAACGTTCATAGATGACCAGCAGGGTCAAATACTAATAATCACAGTGGTTGTAGAAGGCACAACAGGCAACTCAGGAGTAAATGTCAGTTGGCTTTTCATAGCCGATCATTCAGAGTGAGAGACAGCAGGTGCGGTAGAGAGAGAGTGAGTCGAAAACAGCAGGCCCGGGACCAGGTAGCACATCCAGTGTACAGGTCAGGGTTCCATAGCAGCAGGCAGAACAGATTGAAACTGGAGTAGCAGCACGACCAGGTTGATTGGGGACAGCAAGGAGTCATCAGGCCAGGTAGTCCTGAGGCATGATCCTATGGCGCAGGTCCTCCGAGAGAAGAGAGAGAGATTTAGAGGGAGCATACTTAAATTCACGCAGGACACCGGATAAGACAGGATAAATACTCCAGATATAACAGACTGACCCTAGCCCCCCGACACAAATTTTTGCAGCATAATTACTGGAGGCTGAGACAGGAGGGGTCGGGAGACACTGTGGCCCCGTCCGACGATACCCCTGGGCAGGGCCTAGGGCCAACTAGGCAATATATAACCCCACCCACTTTGCCAAAGCACAGCCCCCACACCACTAAAGGGATATCTTCAATGTACTACCCTGATACAATTCTCAGGCCAAGAATGGCCCATGAAGATCTCCCCCACGGCATGAAGCTGAGGGGGGCGCCAACCCGGACAGGAAGATCACGTCAGTGACTCAACCCACTCAAGTGACGCACCCCTCCTTGGGACGGCATGGAAGAGCATCAGTAAGCCAGTGACTCAGCCCCTGTAATAGGGTTAGAGGCAGAGGATCCCAGTGGAGAGAGGGGTACCAGCCAGGCAGAGACAGTAAGGGCAGTTCATCGCTCCAGTGCCCTTTCCATTCACCTTCACACCTCTGGGCCAGACAACACTCAATCATAGGACCTACTGAAGAGATGAGTCTTCAATAAAGACTTAAAGGTCGAGACAGAGTCTGCGTCTCTCACATGGATAGGCAGACCATTCCATAAAAATGGAGCTCTATAGGAGAAAGCCCTGCCTCCAGCTGTTTGCTTAGAAATTCAAGGGACAGTAAGGAGGCCTGCGTCTTGTGACCGTAGGGTACGTGTAGGTATGTACGGCAGGACCAAATCAGAACGATAGGTAAGAGTAAGCCCATGTAATGCTTTGTAGGTTAGCAGTAAAACCTGGAGATCAGCCCTTGCCTTGACAGGAAGACAGTGTAGAGAGTTTAGCACTGGAGTAATATAATACCATTTTTGGGTTCTAGTCAAGATTTTAGCAGCCGTGTTTAGCATGAACTGAAGTTTAATTAGTGCTTTATCTGGGTAACCGGATTGCATTGCAGTAGTCTAATCTTGAAGTGACAAAAGCATGGATTCATTTTTCTGCATCATTTTTGGACAGAAAGTTTCCGATTTTGGCAATGTTAGGTAGACGGAAAAAAGCTGTCCCTTGAAACAGTCTTGATATGTTCGTCAAAAGAGAGATCAGGATCCAGAGTAACGCCGAGGTGCTTCAGTTTTATTTGAGACGACTGTACAACCATCAAGATGAATTGCCAGATGCAACAGAAGATCTCTTTGTTTATTGGGATCTAGAACTAGCATCTCTGTTTTGTCTGAGTTTAAAAGTTAAAAAAAATTGCTGCCATCCACTTCCTTATATCTGAAACACAGGCTTCGAGGGAGGGCAATTTTGGGGCTTCACCATGTTTATCGAAATGTATAGCTGTGTATCGTCCGCATAGCAGTGAAGTTAACATTATGTTTCTGAATGACATCATCAAGAGATAAAATATATAGTGAAAACAATAGGGGTCCCAAGCGGAACCTTGAGGAACACCGAGATTTACAGTTGATTTGTCAGATGACAAACCATCCACAGACACAAACTGATATCTTTCCGTTCGACAAGATCGAAAACAAGGCGAGAACTTGTCAGTGTAGACCAATTTGGGTTTCTAATCTCTCCAAATAATGTGGTGGTCGATGGTATCAAAAGCAGCACTAAGTCTAGGAGCACGAGGACAGATGCAGAGCCTTGGTCTGACGCCATTAAAAGGTAATTTACCGCCTTCACGGGTGCAGTCTCCGTGCTATGATGGGGTCTAAAACCAGACTGAAGAGTTTCGTATACATTGTTTGTCTTCAGGAAGGTAGTGAGTTGCTGCGCAACAGCTGATTCCTCTATTGTTATCAGGAATGTATTATTTTATCTGTCTGGGTATGACTCAGGGCTGGGTGGGTTTTTCTGGCTGGGTACGGTGTGCCTCAGGACTGGGTATAGTGGCAGGGTGGGTTGGTGTAAGCCTTAGGGCTGGGTATAGTGGCCGGTCGGGTTGGTGGGCTGACTATAACATTTATGGCTCATATAAGAGAGACAGTCCATTATGTTTTGAATTAACTGTTTGTTATTGAGGGAGATTCGTCTGCTTGCTTAATGCGCTGAGAGGACTACTATTACCTTCAGAGATCAATGGTGTGTGTATGTTTGTGTGTGTATCATCCCTATCATGGCATTCCTCCTTCAAGCTGAGTGCTGTCACTCTGGAACTTCAGACGTGGCGCTGTGCATTCTGGGAGGATGGCCACGGTTTGTTAATGGTGAGCGAGCGTTGCGCCTTTTCCTGTCCAATGATGTCTACACATTTTTAGGTTGTACCTCTACTCACATTGGTTGAGCACCTTCTACTTCTTTCCAAAGTATGGCAACGGCTGCAAAGGATTGGCTGATGACAGATCGTAGGAGTTCTGGAGCATCTTTGAGCCGAGAGAGAGATTATGAAGTAAAGGCATTGGATTGTTCTAAGCTTGGGCTAGAGGGAGGTTCCAACATGTTTCCACACCAATCCACTCCTTTTAAATCTGTGAGGGGGAGTGAACAAGTAGGTGCAGAGTCAATCCACAGCCAGCGTTGAAGTTGTTGCGTACAAGTCACTTTTCACGCCGGTTTCTAGCTCTTGCTCTAATCTTGTCCAAACATCTGTTGTACATACATTGTTCTCTGTACTTTAATGTACTGTAATGTATTCCTGGCTGGCAGGCTGGACTCAGGGGTTGTGTGTGTGTGGGTGGGCACAGTAGCTCACTTAGCCACACTCTTCTGTGTCCATACTCTGGAGAAGGACACACACTTTTCCACTGTAGTGGCTGCCTCCTTCCTACTCTCTCCCCCTCTTTTAGTCCCTGTCTCTCTCTCCCTCTTTTAGTCTCTCTCGCTCTCTCTCCCTCTTTTAGTCTCTCTCTCTTCCTTTTTTAATCCCTCTCTCTCTCTCTCCCTCTTTTAGTCCCTCTCTCTCTCTCTCTCTCTCTCCCTCTTTTAGTCCCCCTCTCTCTCTCTCTCTTTTAGTCCCTCTCCCTCTTTTAGTCCCTCTCTCTCTCTCTCTCTCTCTCTCTCTCTCTCTCTCTCTCTTTTAGTCTCTCTCTCTCTCTCTCTCTCTCCCTATTTTAGTCCCCCCCCCTCTCTCTCTCCCTATTTTAATCCCTCTCTCTTTTAGTCCCTCTCCCTCTTTTAGTCTCCCTCTCTCTCTCTCTCTCCCTCTTTTAGTCTCTCTCGCTCTCTCCTCCCTCTTAGTCCCTCTCTCTCTCTCTCTCCCTCTTTTAGTCTCTCTCTCTCTCTCTCTCTCCCTCTTTTAGTCCCTCTCTCTCTCTCTCTCTCTCTCTCTCTCTCTCTCTCTCTCTCTCTCTCTCTTTTAGTCCCTCTCCCTCTTTTAGTCTCTCTCCCTCTCTCTCTCTCGCTCTCTCTCCCTCTTTTAGTCTCCCTCTCTCTCTCTCCCTCTTTCAGTCTCTCTTGCTCTCTTTCCCTCTTTTAGTCCCTCCCTCTCTCTCTCTCTCTTTTTGTCCCTCTCTCTCTCTCTCTCTCTCTCTCTCTCTCTCTCTCCCTATTTTAGTCCCTCTCTCTCTCTCTTTTAGTCCCTCTCCCTCTCAGCCCCCCTCTCTCTCTCTCTCTCTCTCTCTCCCTCGTTTAGTCCCTCTCTCTCTATCTCTCTCTCTCTCTCTCTCTCTCTCTCTCTCTCTCTCTTAGTCCCTCTCCCTCTTTTAGTCCTTCTCTCTCTCTCTCTCCCTATTTTAGTCCATCGCTCTCTCTTTTAGTCCCTCTCCCTCTTTTAGTCTCCCTCTCTCACTCTCTCCCTCTTTTAGACTCTCTCGCTCACTTTCCCTCTTTTAGTCCATCCCTCTCTCTCTCTCTCTCTCCCTCTTTTTGTCCCTCTCTCTCTCTCTCTCTCTCTCTCTCTCTCTCTCTCTCTCTCTCTCCCTATTCTAGTCCCTCTCTCTCTCTCTCTTTTAGTCCCTCTCCCTCTTAGTCTCCCTCTCTCTCCCTCTCTCTCTCTCTCTCTCTCTCTCCCTCTTTTAGTCCCTCTCTCTCTCTCTCTCTCTCTCTCTCTCTCTCTTAGTCCATCTCCCTCTTTTTGTCCTCTATCTCTCTCCCTATTTTAGTCCCCCTCTCTCTATCTCTCTCTCTCCCTCTTTTAGTCCCTCTCTCTCTCTTTTTTAGTCCCTCTCCCTCTTTTAGTCCCCCTCTCTCTCTCTCTCTCTCTCTCTCTCCCTCTTTTAGTTCCCCCCCCTCTCTCTCTCTCTCTCTCTCTCTCTCTCCCTATTTTAGTCCCTCTCTCTCTCTCTCTTTTAGTCCCTCTCCCTCTTTTAGTCTCCCTCTCTCTCTCTCTCCCTCTCCCTCTTTTAGTCCATATCTCTCTCTCTCTCTCTCAAATTCAAATTCAAATTCAAATTCAAGCTGCTTTATTGGCATGAAAAACATTGTGTCAATATTGCCAAAGCAACAATGTATACAATATACATTGTAACAAAATTATAAATGATAGCAAATAATAATATAAAATGGTAGTAAATAATAATACAAAAATAAATACAATAAAATGGTAACAGTCAATAGTAGAAATGTAATAAATATAAAATCAAATTATGGAAAATGAAACTATAACTAACTTATAACTAAATAACGGTCATCTTCTTCTTTATATCAGTACTACAACTACAATCATCATTACTATGACTACTACTACCATCACTAAACTGTTATCACTATCATTACCACCCATATTTGGGATGATAAACATTAATAATTATAGTAATAATAGTAATAATAATAATAAGTAAGTTACTGTTTACTATGCAGATGTTATTTTTCAGTGTCCCTCAGGCTATGGCAGGAAAATACATATTTGGCTGCAAGAGGAGCCATTGCTCCTTCGCCCATGAGTATTCTTAGTTTTTCCTCTGGGTTCAATTTGTAAAAATTTGGAATATATGTAGTCATTTCTGTGAATAATGAATCCCTTTGTGAGGAATATTTATCACAGTAAAGGAGAAAGTGCATCTCTGTCTCTACCTCCCCTGTCATGCAGTGACCACATACACACTCCTCTTTGGGTAGCCATGTCTTTTTATGTCTGCCGGTTTCTATTGCCAATCGGTGGTCACTCAGCCTGTACTTGGTAAGGATCTGTCTCTGCTTCCTATCTCTGACAGAGTAGAGATAATCAGCCAATTCATATTCTCTGTTTAGGGTCAGATAGCAATTTAGTCGGCTTTGGGATTTTGTTTCGTTTTTCCAGTATTGTAAATATGATTCCTTTGATTGGTTCATGATTTTGCTTATTGGAATTCTTTTTTTTTGAAGCAGTGCTGGTGTCAGCTTGGTTGGTGAGGTCCAACACCAGCTGACTGAGAGGGCTCGTTTCTGGGCTCAGCTCTTGGGCTTGAAGTGCTTTAAATTGCAGACTCGAATTTGGACTTGAATTTAGATGTAGCCAAAATTTTAATGATCTTTTCTGTATTTTCATTATTACTGGAAAACGGCCCAATTCTGCCCTACATGCATTAGTTGGTGTATTTCTCTGGACTTGTAGAATTTTCCGACAGAATTCTGCATGTAGGGCTTCAATTGGATGTTTTAAAATCCAGTTTATTGAGTGGCCCCCAAACCTCACTTCCATAAAGTGCTATTGGTAGGATTACACTGTCAAATATTTTAGTCCAAATTCTAATTGGGATGTTGATTTTGAGTAATTTCATTTTTATTGCATACATTGCTCTGCGGGCTTTTTCTTTGAGTGCATTCACTGCCATATTAAAGTTCCCCGATGCAGATATGGTCAGACCAAGGTAGGTGTCATTTTTTGTGTGTTCAATTAAGGTGTTGTTCAGGGTGAATTTACATTTGTGTTTCTGACATCTGGTTTTTTTTTGGAAAATCATGATTTTAGTTTTTTGGAAATTTACTGCCAGGGCCCAATTATGGCAATATTGCTCCAGAATATTAATGTCTTGTTGAAGACCTTCTTTGGTTGGTGATAGAAGTACCAAGTCATCAGCATATAGCAGGTATTTCACCTCTGTGTCAAATAGTGTGAGTCCTGGGGCTGGAGATTGGTCCAACATGTCTGCTAATTCATTGATATAAATGTTGAAAAGATTTGGACTCAAATTGCAGCCTTGTCTCACACCTCGACATTGTGAAAAAAATTATGTTCTTTGGTTTTTGATTTTTATTGCACACTTGTTTTCTGTGTACATACATTTTATTAAGTCATACACCTTACCACCAAGCCCACTCTGTAGAATTTTGTAGAATAGCCCTTTGTGGCAAATCGAATCAAATGCTTTTTTAAAGTCAATAAAGCAAGCAAAGATTTTGCCCTCTTTTTTTTGGTGGACGTGTTTATTAATTAGTGTGTGTAAGGTATATATGGTCAGTAGTGCGATGGTTAGGGAGAAAGACAATTTGACATTTACTTATTACATTTTTTTCTTGGAGAAAGGTTTGAATTCTTGAATTCAAAATGCTACAGAAAATCTTTCCCAAGTTACTGTTGACGCAAATTCCCCTGTAATTATTGGGGTCTGATTTGTCTCCACTTTTGTGGATAGGGGAGATGAGCCCCTGGTTCCAGACATCAGGGAAGCAGCCAGAAGTTAAAACCATGTTGAACAATTTAAGCACAGCATTTTGCAACTCTGGTGTGCTGTTTTTCAGCATTTCATTTCTGATGTTGTCTACACCACAAGCCTTTTTTGATTTAATAGATTTTAGCTTTTCATTTAGTTCTTGTTGGGTTACTGGGTAATCTAATGGATTTTGGTTGTTTTTAATGACTGATTCAAGGATGTTCAATTTTTCTTTAATTTCTAATTAGTCTTTTTGTGGGATGATTTTGTATAGATTATCAAAATAAGTTTTCCAAATTCCTACATCTTGTATGGCTAATTCTTGTGACTTTGTTGTGCTTAAATTGTTCCACATGTCCCAGAACTGATTTTGGTCAAATTGCGTTTTCAATTTCATCAAGTGTCTTGTTGGTATAATTCAATTTCTTGCATTTCAGTGTTTGTTTATACTGTTTCAGAGTTTCGAAGTATTCATATCGTAGCTCTGGGTTGTTTTGCTGCTTATGTTTTTTGTTTGACGTTTGTCTTAGGTGTTTTCTAATTGTTTTACATTCATTATCAAACCATTTGTCAGAAACATTTAGATTTTTGCTTCTGATGTTGCATTGCTTTGGTTTTCTCAAATTTGCTTTCGATGCTGCTTTTTGGAATATGCAGTTGATGTTTTGGGTAGCTGAATTGACACCATCTTTATTGTTTTGGTACTGTGAGTTATTGAAAAACTGTATAGAGTTCATCATTTCATTTGAGTTCAATGTTTCAATGAATGTCTCTGCACTGTTTGGAGCCCATCTGTACGATTGGTTTATGTTGTAAAGTTTATTGGGCTGTTTTTTTGAATGAATATTGCCGGTTAATTTCTTCAGAAACACGTTGATCTGACTGTGATCTGACAATGGTGTCTGTGGTCTGACAGTGAATGCACTAATGGAGGAGGGGTCAATGTCAGTGATGGCATAATCGACTACACTTGTCCCAAGAGCTGAGCAGTAAGTAAACTGACCTAAAGAGTCCCCTCTGATTCTACCGTTAAGCATGTACAGGCCTAAAAGGCTCGACAGAGATGTGCTAACTCTTTTCCATTTTTGTTCAGTATTTGGTCAGGACTGTTTCTATTATTTATAATAGGGCTACTGTACAAGGAGGGGTGTCCAAATATGTGGTGGTTACCTCCCGCATCAGTGTAGTCAGGCTCAGAACCTGTTCTTGCATTAAAATCTCCACAAAGAAGCACTTTACCCTGCGCCTGAAATGTAATGATTTCTGTCTGGAGATTGTCAAAAAACTGATCATCATAATATGATGAATCTGAAGGAGGAGCATAAGCTGCACATATGTACACATCATTGTCACAATAGATTGTACCTTTGTTAAGTTTTAGCCAAATGTGAGTGGTACCTTTTTTCATTTCATTCAGTGCTAAGTCCTGCTTATGCCAAATGATGATTCCACCTGAGTCTCGGCCCCGTTTAACATGTTTATGTTTGTTTGATGGTAGTAAACTTTCTCTATAGCCTGAGGGACACTGAGTATCTATGTCTCCACGACACCATGTTTCCAGTAGGATTATGATGTCCTGTCCCTTGATGTTTTTAATCAATTCTGGATTTGTTGTTTTATAACCAAAATGTGAAGAGTATAGGCCCTGGATATTCCAAGAGCTGATAGTTAATGATCTCATTTATAATAAGTGATATTCACTGGTTTGAGTAAAGTACATCGAAAAAAATAAAAAATAAATACTATATATATATATATATATATATATATATATATATATATATATATATATATATATATATATATATATATATATATACATATACACACATACATACATACATATGCATATACATATATATATATATATATATATACTGTATGTGTGTGTATGTATATTGTATGTGTATGTATATGTGTATATATATATATATATATATATATATATATATATATATACACACACATACATACACACATATACATACACTCACACATATATACAATATACATACACACACATACACACATATATACATATATACATATATACATGTACATGTGTGAGTGTATGTATGTGTGTGTGTATATATATATATATATATATATATATATATATATATATATATATATATATATATATATATATATATACACATATACATACACACATATACATACAATATACATACACACACATACAGTATATATATATATATATATATATGTATATGCATATGTATGTGTATGTATGTATGTGTGTACACATATATATATATATATATATATATACATACATGCACATACACATATACACACATACATACATACATACGCACACACGCGCACACACACACACACACACACACACCATTACATATAATAATTATTATAATACCGGTGTGAATACATTTAGGAATATTTGTAAACAAATTAATAAGAATGGAATCAGATTGCACATAAAATAAGTACAATGCAATCTGCAACCTTGTGTGTTTGTGTGTGTGTGTGTGTGTGTGTGTGTGTGTGCGTGCCCGTGTGTGAATTAAAGGGACTGTCTAGCTCAGTAGTCTGCATATTAGTTACAGTAGTTGGCGCACCTCTCCTATCTCTGATTGTTCTAGGGGTCTTCTGCCAGAGGTTACCTCAGCATATGTAGGCTGACGATCTGACTGATACATGGTGTGGACTGCATCATGTGGTCTACTTCCCTGAAGGGCAGTGTTCTGACCGACCCTGGAGTAGTGGTCAGAGCTGTGTTGTGATGGGCTGGGTCTAGTAGAGCTGTGTTGTGATGGGCCAGGTCTAGTAGAGCTGTGTTGTGATGGGCCGGGTCTAGTAGAGCTGTGTTGTGATGGGCCAGGTCTAGTAGAGCTGTGTTGTGATGGGCCGGGTCT
The DNA here is from genome assembly GCF_057628025.1 of Oncorhynchus mykiss. Classification (NCBI taxonomy): domain Eukaryota; kingdom Metazoa; phylum Chordata; class Actinopteri; order Salmoniformes; family Salmonidae; genus Oncorhynchus; species Oncorhynchus mykiss. Next base: position 34,398,435 of record NC_143040.1, read on the forward strand.
AGTAGAGCTGTGTTGTGATGGGCCAGGTCTAGTAGAGCTGTGTTGTGATGGGCCGGGTCTAGTAGAGCTGTGTTGTGATGGGCCAGGTCTAGTAGAGCTGTGTTGTGATGGGCCAGGTCTAGTAGAGCTGTGTTGTGATGGGCCAGGTCTAGTAGAGCTGTGTTGTGATGGGCCGGGTCTAGTAGAGCTGTGTTGTGATGGGCCGGGTCTAGTAGAGCTGTGTTTTGATGGGCCGGGTCTAGTAGAGCTGTGTTGTGATGGGCCGGGTCTAGTAGAGCTGTGTTGTGATGGGCCAGGTCTAGTAGAGCTGCGTTGTGATGGGACGGGTCTAGTTGTGCTGTCCTGAGGCGGGTCTGGTCTGGTAAATATGTGCTGTGCTGGGCCTGGTCTAGTAGAGCTGTGCTATAATAAGCCATGTCTGGCTCTTTTCTCCTCGGGATGGTGGAGGTACTGTTGTTTCAGAAGGTGGGGCGGGGGACCTTTGTTGCTGGGGTGATGGGTGTGTGGGTCCCTGCCAAGTGTTGCATCTTTTAGGTCCTTGGCAAATGTTCTGATACTGTCCTGATCAAGATGTATATTATCATATAAGTGTTGACATGTCAGAGTGGGGTGGTGAGCCGTTCTGACGTTGAGCAGTGAGGCACAGTCCACAGTGATCTGTTGATTTATTTTGTCGATCAACTTTCCTGGGAAGTCTTTTCTTGGTAGGAGGGTGGACACAACTATATTGGTTGTTGGGAACATAGCCTGTGCCCGTTCTGCCACTCTTCTCACTGCCCCAGATACATTTTCACCTTTGGCATGAAGGTCGTTTG